>NC_026003.2:108364322-108508474 GCF_000442705.2 Elaeis guineensis
CAAATGATTGTGCTTAATACTAATTATTCTTTAACAACTATCCATACTTTCTACTTAATGTCTCTACACTGTAGATTAGAGACTCATCTATCTCAAAAAAAGTGAATTGTGCGTCGGTCTATCTAGATAGATCGTCATCCCTATGACTATCCTATGATTGAGAACAATTTAGGAATCAATCATACATACCTCTAATTCTCAACACTTGAGAATATGTATCGTAACATCAATTCTAAGGATGATTCAAGGACACATAACACTTGAATGAAAAATAAAAATTTATCTTTTTATTGATTAAATAATAGTTTAAGTATAAATATGGGTCATAGAATGAACAATATTATCAGTCAATAATTAGCTTCTAGGACATACATCTAACAGAGTCCTCATCCAAAAGGATGAGGAGTGTCCAGTTAGAACTCTTTGTCTCTAATTCGTAGTAGTCCTAGATGGAAACTGGGTCGGCCGTGGCTATAAGACCACATGTTGCTGCATTGGGGTCACTCCAGACCCCTCCTTCATTAGACTGGGCCCACCTCCCTTTGGAGGGTCAGCAAGGTTCAAGGTGGATCCTCATCTGTCTGGGGGCAATCAGAGGTTTGTCGAGACTGCAAAGGAGATTTTCATCGTGGCTAGGCTCCGATGCATCAAGGAGTTCAAAGCCTCAGGGGACTTCGAGGATGAGCTTATCGAGGTGTCTTCGATTGGATTCATTTAGGACTTCGAGGATTGCAATGCTTGCCTTTAAGAAGATGGTCCCAAAGTTGGATTTGAGGTACCTTCATCTTGGCAACAGTGATGAAGAGGTCGGGGCATTCTCTTCAAACGAAGATTAGATCTTCATCTCTTTGTATTTACTTTTGGTGCCTTCACTTCAGTGAAGCTTTTATAATAAAACTTTTAACTAATAAAAAATATGTATTTTCACTATGTGTACCTCTCATTCAAACCTTTCACTTTCCTGTGATGTTGGTATGGTCAGCTCTTTGCCTCAATCAAGGGCTCGAATTGCTCAGATAGGTCGGCTTGATTGATTCCATGTTCAAGTTAAAATCTTTCTTGACATTGTCTGAAGCTTCTGCTTCATCTACATATGATGAATGGATTTTTGAAAGTTTCAGGCTCGCTTACATGCCAAGCACCGAATGCTGACTAGCATTACATTGCTTTCATGAATCAGAAGATGATTCACCCCAATTATATGATAGAGAATTGTACAGTTTGGAGATCTGCTAGGACTCGCATTTAACACTGATATCCACTTTCCAAGAAGTGTAGCTTTTGAGGCCTTTAAGGTGGCGGCATCTATCACACAGTTAGAGGGGTGTTTGAATTTACCTGGGCCTGCTCCTATAAATAGGAGTTCTACTGCCTGTAATTGGTATTGCCTTAGTTATCTTTCTCAATATTATGGTGGAGCTACCTTGTCTAATGTCAGAGGGCTGTCAGTGCCTTTCTCCATCTTGGGAGATCTCCTTCCCCTTAGTCAATCACCATAAGCTTTGGGGAGCACTTTAGTGGACATCCCGCTTTGGTATGGGAGGTGTTGAGAAATTCTATTTTTCTAGTTGAGGGTTGCAGAGGCCACCATCTGGGCTTTTCGATACCTTGTCTTCTATGGTTAAGTCTTGGACCTTTCTAGAGAGCTGGCTTCTTCTCTCGCCTAGAGCTTCTTTCTAGCCTTCCTTGAAGATGCATCGTGAAGGTGAGTGGGATTCCAAAAGGGAAGCACCCACGCCATCATCAATGCCCTTTTGGGGAGGTCGGTGAGTGTCATCGATCGAGGAGTCTTGCACTCTCTATCAGGGATAGCATCATCTTGAAGCCTATCTCATGCTTTGAGGATGTCGGTCGAGCCCCTTTTAATCCTTTCTTCTTTCTTTGCTATAATGAGCTTCGCTGAAATGTACATGAACCTTTTAAATGAAACACTTCCTTCATTGAGGCTCTTTTTGGTGTATCATCCGGTGCTCTCCTTATTACTTTAAGATGAGTCAACTCTTCTACTGTATTCGTCGCCGGCTTCCACTAGCATTGTAAGATCTCTAGAGGATTGATCCATGTTAGCTACAATGGGCCATGTGGCTACAGTAGGCCACGTTAATTTTTTGAGGACTTGTCTTGATTGTCTTCAGTGGGCCATGTGGCTACATTGGGCCATGTTGACAACTACAGTGGTGTTTTTGGTTACAATGGGCTGTATGGCTATAGTGGGCCATCCGTAGCTATAGTGGGACATGTTGGATTTTTTGAGAACTTGCCTCGATTGGCTTTAGTGGACCAAGTGGCTATAGTGGGCCATGTTGATGGCTAGAGGCCACCCATGGCTACTTTAGGCTATGTTGACGTCTACAGTGAGCCATCTCAACTACAGTAGGCTGTGTGGCTATAATAGACCATGTTAACAGTTATAATGGGCTGTGTGGTTACAGTGGGCCATCCATGGCTATAATGAGCCATATTGATAGCTACAGTGAGCTGTCTCAGCTACAACAGGTTGTGTGGCTATAGTGTGCCACCTGTGGCTACAGTGGACCACGTTAGATTTTTTGAAGATTTATCTTGATTGGCTACAGGGGCCATGTGGCTATAGTGGGCCATTCATGGCTACAGTGGAACACGTTGATGACTTAATGGGTCGTCTCGACTATAGTGGGCTGTGTAACTACAATGGACCATCCATGGCTATAGTGGGTCATGTTAATGGCTGTAATGGGTCATGTCGGCTACAGTGGGCTGTATGGCTATAGTGAGCTACGTTAACAACTATAATGGGCCATATTGATGGCTATAGTGGATCGTCTTGGCTATAATGGGCTATGTGGCTATAATGGACCATTCATGGCTATAGTGAGCCATATTGGATTTCTTGAAGACTTAACTCGATTGGCTATGAGGGACCATGTGGCTACAGTGGCCATGTTGACAACTATAGTGGGCTGTGTGGCTATAATAGGCTATCCATGGCTACAGTGGGCCATGTTGATGGCTACAATAGATGGTGTGGCTACAGTATGCCATCCATGACTATAGTGGGCCATGTTGATAGCTACAGTTGACCGTCTCGACTATAGTGGGCCATGTTGATAGCTACAGTCGGCTGTCTCGACTATAATGGGCCATCTATGACGATAGTGGATCTTGTTGATGGCTACAGTGAGCCGTCTCAGCTACAGTAGGCTATGTGACAATAATGAGCCATCTCGGCTATAGTGGGCCATGTTGATGGCTATAATGAGCCATCTCGATTATAATGGGCCATTTGGCTATATTGGGCCATGTTGAACTTCTCAATGGTAGGGCCTACTCATCCTAGGAACCTCAGGGAGCTTCTCGCCCTCTTTTGGACATTGAGCCTAATGGGTGCTCGAGGCCTCATTCATGTGTGAAGACCAATAGAGGATCCGATTATCTGATTGGGTTATTAGCCTTTCGATATTGCTTTTAAGGATATCACTATTGGGGTTGTGCATCATTTGACATGGTCTTTGCTCCAACCTCTCCTTTTCTAGATCGGTTGGTAATTTTAGCCTTCAAATAATATTATAAACAGAGTGTTAGATAGGTTTGTATTATAAATGAAAATCATATTTACATCATGGCTAGCAGTCATCGGTAGAGCGACGATGATGCCATTGGCTTTCCTTAAAGAGTTAAGTAGAAGAGTGATACCCCCTGGGGCACCATTCTCTTTTCTCCCTGATTTCATCTCCTTTCCCCCATGCCTCTAGCTAGGGTGGACATGGCATTGATAACATCGGCCATCAGCCCATTATTGTTGTTCTCTTCATTGGGGGCTCGATCCTACCACTCTCGCATATACTTGCTAAGATAGCCATTGGGGATCAAAGCTTCAATCTTGTCCTTGAGTTGGTGGCACTCCTTAGTGTCATAGCCATGATCACAGTGAAAGCAACAGTACCTCCTTCTATTCCTCCTGTCTGAGGGGGACTTTATCAGCCTGGATCACCATAGATATCCTTGGACTTCAATCTCCATCAGGATCTAAAATCATGGATAGATAGAAGAGTGCAACTGTTGAATCACCAAGGACTTCTTGGGTGATAGCTCTTTCATGGCCGAGAAGATTTCCTCTTGATTCAAGCCACTCAGGGATCTTCCCAACTTCTCTTCTTATTGGAGATATTCTTTCCTTTCGTTTGTGTATGGAGCTCTCGAGCTTCCTCCACCTAGATATACTTTTGGACTTGGCTAGCAGGTCAGCATAGTCTCTCAAGAACTTCTTATCAAGGGAGAAAATGAGGCACTTATTCCCTAAGCCTTGTTTAATTGCTAACATTGCCATCGACTGGATGAGGTCTTATACCTCGAGCATAGCAACATTGAAGCATGCAACGTAGTCATGCAATAACTCACCCTCTTCTTATCGAAGAGAGAAGAGGTTGTCTAAGTTCCTCAAGTGGAGTCGGCAACAACTAAAGTGGATAATGAATAGTCTGTCGAGCTACTCGAAGGAATAGATGAACCCTAGCTGAAGTCCAGAATATCACGTTTGTGTCAACTTTCTGAGGATAACCAGAAAAGCAAAATATAAGAGGGTGTCTAAAGTGGCCTAGGGCATCATGAGGGTTCTATAACCCTATAGATGATCAAGAGGATCTATGGAGCCATCATATGGCTCTAGTAGAGGTACCTTGAATTGGCTCAAGATCGATTTCTCCAAGATGGCCTAGATGAATGGTGGTCGAGAGTTGAAGTCAAAGATGTTACTACAACATTGAGACCCAATCTAGACTTTGCTAAAGTGATGCTTGATGTCTCGAACTCTCTTATTGAGCTCCACCTCCTGTCAAGATCTCTCAAGCTTAGGGGAGTGGGCCAAGATTGAATTATCGATGGAGAAGAGCTTCTCTGCTGTGTTCCTTCCCTCAGACTTTGATGGGAAGATGAATGGATTGGGATGGTGATGGAGTGGTGTGAATGCTATCAGAGGATGGATCTCAAACTTTGAGAGCGAGACCGTCGACTGAGATGGGTGGGAATCACCTGAGGATTCGGTTCCACCTATAGCTATTGCTACTACTCCATCACTTGTTAGACCCATTGCATAGCATCAGTCAATGCTTGGATCCAGTGGGTCAGAGCTTCAAATGGTGGTGGATCATTATGGTCAGAGATTGCTCCATAATGGATCCACGAGAGGCACTACTCCAACTATGATGGATAGATTGTTGGTGGGATGCAGTGGAGTTTTGTACTCTCACCTGCACCATATTTTTTTCTCCTAAAAGGGATCTAGGACCTTTCCTCTAGTTCCAATCTATTGTCGTAATGCTCTGGAGAGGTGTTGATGTGGCTAGAGTCGGATGTCGGTTGAGATCTACGACATTGAAAAGTACCTGCAAAGAAAGCCCACACTCGTCGAGGGTGTTCCGGTGGGGGACCTGTTAGATTAGGTTGGTTTCATGTATGTGTTTTAAAACATTTTCAGATTTATAGAGAAAATAAAAATTTAGATTAAACGCTTTAATCTTTACATGCATTAGATCTAACCTATAAACCACCTAATAGGATCTAACATATGAATACGAACGATTCGATCTAAAATCTGATCTAGAAAATAAATCTAACTGGAGATCTAATCTCCATACCTTTGCACAGATCGATGATCCCCACAGCTGATGATTGTGGTATACTTTGAGATTTTTGGTTAGCCCACATATGTCCGACCTTTACGGGTATCCACATGAGATCTTCGAATCCGATCGGAGGCCTACTTCTTCATCGAGATGCTGGCTCCCTTGCAAAAGACACCTCTTGATGGTTGATATTGCTGATCTCCATCGATCTCTCAGACTCTCTAAGGAAGATGGAATAGAGGAGGAAGAAGAGGAAGAAGATGGGAAAGAAGAACAAGGAGATTCTCTTCTTTTCTTCCTAGAACCCACGCATGAGATCCCTACGTTAGAGATCTAGAGAAGAACTCTTTCTTTTCTTTTATTCCACGCACCAAAGAACCCATTCGCTTCTTTTTCACACCTTCAAAGAGGAACTTTTCCTCTCTCAAATCCATGCTCATAAGAAGACTCTTCTTCCTTTCTTACGCAAGAACCCTGGCTTGAAGAAGGAACTCTTTTTGTTTCTTCCCTTTTCATGCCTCTTGAGAAACCCATGCACAATCTGAATTTTTTCAGATTTCTCATGTTAAAATGCCTCTATTCACCCACGCCTAAAAGCTTTTCTTTTTATAGGTGTTTAGATAGGGTTTAAGAGAGGAGTTTGGGGGCATCCATGAGTTGGATGCCCCCCTATTTTCTTGGCATGTGTAGATGAGTTTCCATCTTGGGTGTGAATATTTCATGCAAACACAAGGCACGAAAGGTTGTTAGTGTGGAATATATTGGCATGTAAGATTTCCTTTTTGGCATGTGGAGTTTCAACAAACTCCTATTTTTTTAGTGTGGAGAAGACCCTTGGAGCGGGAACTCTTTCACGCAAATAAGAAGGTGCATGGCTCTTTTTAAGTGTGGAGATATCTCACACAACAAAAAGTGGACTTGGGGCTTCATATGGCGCAAGGAAAGAGGAGGAATCCATATCCAATTGGGATTTTTTTATGCCTATTTTAAATTAAATCAAATCCTAATCCAATTAGGAATTGATTGGACCCAAAGAGATTAAAATCCTAATCCAACTAGGAACCCAATCTTTCTTGATTAAATCCTAATCTAATTAGGAATTAGATAGCACCCAAATCTTAATCTAATTAAAAATTGATTTTTCTTGCAATTCGATTATCTCATAATCCAATTAGACTTGATCTAATTAAATCTAAGTCAAGCCAAATTGAATCGAAATAAATTAGACTTGATCCAAGCTCCATTGCTCAATCAAATTGAGTCAATTAGCAATCTAATTGCTAATTAATCCTCCTATAACTTACTAACTCTTAGTAAGTTAGACAATTACAATAATTGCATTGGATTAATCATCAATCATATTAATAATTAAGTTCCTCTATGATTCATAATCACAGATCAACTATTTGATCAGACAAAGATCACTTTTGTGTGTGATCCTATTGGTTCTATCTATCTGGTAGTAAGATATACTATCATCGAAACTTCTTTTGATGGATTGAAATAATTTCAACTCTATCCAGCAAGAATCATTGATCATCAAGATGATGCTCGATGAGTCTCATGATCCATTAGTGACATCTAGTAATATATGGTGACAATTCAACAGAATGAAATATTGAACCTCTAGGTATAGTTACCATGTAATTCAATCCTTTTATCATGAGTTCCGACAAGATGAAAGTCATGGATAACTCATCAAATCTCATCGCTTGTCATATGTAACATTCAATCGACCCAAGGTCATAAGTAAATCTTATAAAATTTTTTTCCATCATTCACTCTACCATGGTCATGATCTTCTGAACTCAGTCTTATGAATAACATAGGACTACTCCTTATCTATCAAAATCGATAGATCCCATCTAAGACGCACCCTACTCCTATAGTGAACCTACTACAGCCAACATCTACTACAAAGATTCATATAGCTAGGAACCAGTTTATGTGTAGTCAAACTACAGCAATCCCACTATGAGCAGTCGAGGTACCATAGATCTAAGGACTACTCACACCACTGCAGCATCGAGTATGTACTGATGAGTAGATAGACATCCATATAACTACTCGTATTGATCACACTTAGTACCATTGTTCTCTAATAATTACTAGCACTTCGCTCTAGTATCGTGGTGTGCAAATCTTAAAATTTGTAAATAAAATCGCAACGCACAGTGTGCAGAGTAGCACGACCAGAGTAGGGTCGATCCCACAGAGACTTGGTTTAAAAATAATTTTCAAATCTATGCTCAAGCGAGCTTTAACGAAATCGAAAATCGAAAGTTGTTTGCTAAAGACAATAAGACTAAGGATCTAGGTTTTTGAATCCACTAGATCTAGATTAGGGAATTCTACCTAAAATTTTTCTTATTGATCCTAACGACTACTCCTCTTGTCTTTCCCAAGCATAGATTATGAAGGGACTAAGGCCCAACGATAACCCATCAAGATTCTTTACAGGGAGTAGTAACTAGGATCCCTTAGGGTTTTCTCCTCCTATGCACTGAATCAAGCATGAACTATGAAGGGACTCTGACCCAACTGTAGTTCATCAAAAATTCTTGGCAAAAGAGGAAGAAAAAAAATCCTAAGAAAAAGAAAGAACCCTATGTAAAACCCCTACTCATGATCTAGCTTCATCGCAAACCCTAGAAGGGATGCTTAGCTAGACATGATCTAAATCTACTTGCAAAATTTAAATACAGAAAAATAAACTACCCTAATTTCATAAATTAAACTATCCTAATTGCATAAATTTAAACTAACCTAATTGCATAAAATTAAATTGCATAAATTAAACTATCCTAATTGCAAGAAAAATAAATTGCATAATGTAAAGAGATAAAATTGCATAAAAATAAGATTTTATATAAAAAAAATTATTACAAAAACTCAAACTCGAGGCTTGAGAAGAAAGCTAAAAACCCCACTATCTAGGGTTACAAGCTTGATCGGAAGGCCAGAATCCTTAAAAAAAGGGCCTTTGGGGCTTTTTATAGGCATTTGGGGGTTATAAGGTTTTCAAAACTTTAGATGTGGGACTAAGAGTTTTAGAGGGCTGTTAGGGGTTTAGGGCTCAAATCTCGCTCAAAAAGTACTTAAATCCATCAAAAAACTTAGAAATTATTTCAGCCGTCCGATCTTCATCTAAAGGACCCAATTCATCTAATAAATCAAGCCGGATGATTCTGGGCCGTCGGATCACGATCTGGGTGAAGCGCTGCGTTGGATCGCGCTGCAGAGATGGGATCAGGTCGGATGCATCGCGGACCGTCCGATTAAGCGCTGGAAGATTTCGTCCGTTGGATCACGTGCAGAAGGATCCCGTGTTGTCCTAGTGTTTATTGATTCTTGCAATTGCCTTGATTACGGTTGGATCTTGACCGGCTGCGATGGTGGCCGTCCGATGGCGCAAAAATATGGAGCGTTGGATCTTGATCAGAGAAGATGGACCATCGAGTGATGTGAAGTTACCAGGTTGCCCTTCGGACCTTCTTCTCTCTCCTCATGAGCCCTGGACCGCGCGTGGATCGGGCTCGCGATGCGTTGCGGTGAGCGAGACTCGCTGATTGGCTGGTTTATGGTGCGCCGATGGGTCCATGGTCCAGGCGCCTGTTGCTGTGGACCAGGAGGCTAACCAGATCACCAAATCAGTTGATTTTTGATCAATTTTGACCTGATTTGACTCGGTTTGACCCAATTGAGTCTTCTTTCTTCATTCTTCAATTTCTGGGTCAATTTAACTCCTTTTGCGTAAAATTTCACCGTTGGAATCTCTTTCCTTGTTCTTTCTATTGATGACCTCTTCTTCTACAAAATATAATAACAAGTATCAATTTCTAATAAAGTTAGATAATTTAGATATTAATTGATACTTTTTATGTCAATTTATGACATAAATCACACCCCCCAACTTAATCATTGCTAGTCCCTTAGCAATGTACCAAAATAAGATCATATTCAAAAGATCCTTTCCTTTGCAAATTAATTTAAGATCGAAATTCAAAATTTTCTAGTATTACTAAGTAATGAGCTTCGAATTAGAATCGGTAGTCAGTCTACTTAGGAGCTTTCTTAGAGTACACTTAAAGTTTTATAGCACTTGTGTGAGTGATAACTAACTTAGTATTTCAGTATTAACTTGTACAGGCCAATTGTATCATTTTTCATAACTTAGTTCGATTAATTTTCTATACACCCCAGTTAAATAAAGAACTAAGGTAGCTTTCACACTTTTTTTTTTTTTTTTTTTTTGCTGAGCATCCTGGCCTTCCCACCACCGTTTGATGCGAATCTCAACACTTGACTTAGGTGAAGAGACCCGGTTACTAGGCTTAGGGCAATCCACA
Source organism: Elaeis guineensis (assembly GCF_000442705.2). NCBI lineage: Eukaryota > Viridiplantae > Streptophyta > Magnoliopsida > Arecales > Arecaceae > Elaeis > Elaeis guineensis. Next base: position 108,374,272 of record NC_026003.2, read on the forward strand.
TTTACTCTGTATTTTGTATTTTATTTCAGGCAGGTAGCTCTTTCCTTAAATTCAAATTTCTTCAATTGGGGTGTAGAGAAAATTATCTAATTTAAATAATACTCAAATCCTTAATTGGCCTTACAATTAATACCTACTTTACCTTGTTAGTGTGCATGTGCAATTGGAAGTGCTAATAGTCTTTAAATGACCTAGGCCACCAAGAGTCTAACCAGCTAATCTTCTCCGTGACTCACTACATTTATTAGCAAATACTTTCTAACTTACTCTTATTTCTTTTCTAATTAATTTATTTCAAAAATTTTTTTTAATATATTAAATAAAAAATAACTCATAGTGGAAGGAAAAGAAATGATAACACCTGATTTTGTTCAAGCTCTCCCCCCAACTTGACCGACATTGTCCCCAATGAGTTTATCTAATTTATTTGTCCTAAGCAAACTGAAAATAAAGAAAGCATTAGAAATTAAATAAGCTGGGTTGCCTCCCAGAAGCGCTAAGTTTTATGTCTTCAGCCAGACCAAACCTCGAAGCAATTTAATCAGAATAAGTTGGTTCATAAAGAACCATGGCATCTTCAACAGTCTCGACAGGTAATTCCAAGAATGGTTTTAATCGTTGACCATTAACTTTAAAGATAACACCATTATTTGGGTTTTCTATCTCAACAGCTCCGTGTGAAAAGACTTCCTTTACTAAAAATGGTCCTGTCCATCTAGACCTAAGCTTTCTTGGAAACAGATGTAATCTAGAGTTATATAAGAGCACCTTTTGTCCGATATTGAAAGTTTTTCTCATAATTGATTGATCATGAAATACTTTGGTTCGTTCCTTGTATATCCTTGTATTTTCATAGGCTTCATTTCTAAGTTCTTCTAATTCATTCAACTGAAGCTTCCTATGGTTTCCAGCGTCGTTTAAATTTGTATTTAGTTGTTTGATGGCCCACATGGCTTTGTGTTCTATCTCAATAGGCAAGTGACATGGTTTACCAAACACAATCCTATAAGGAGACATTCCTAGATTGGTCTTGAAAGCGGTTCGGTATGCCCAAAGTGCATCAATTAATTTCAAAGACCAATCCTTTCTATTGGCACTAACAGTTTTTTCCAGGATCTGTTTGATTTGTCGGTTTGACACTTCAACTTATCCACTAGTTTGAGGATGATATGGTGTGGCCAATTTATGGGTGACATTATACTTCTTCATCAATGTTGCAAAAGGTCGGTTACAAAAATGGGTTCCCCGATCACTAATGATTGCCCTAGAATATCGAAACGGGAGAAAATATTTTCTTTAAGAAACTTAATGACCATTTTGCTATCGGGTGTTCTACATGCAATTGCTTCTACCCATTTTGAAACATAATCAACTGCTACTAGAATATATTCATTTCCAAAGGAATTTGAAATGGTCCCATGAAATCGATCCCCCAAACATCAAAAACTTCAACTACCAAGATTGGGTTGAGTGGCATCATGTGTCGCTTGGTGATTCGACCCATTTTCTGACATTGAGCACAACTTTTACAATATTCATGAGCATCCTTAAACAAATTGGGCCAATAAAAATCACATTGGAGAACCTTAGCAGCAGTTTTCTTAGACGCGAAGTGACCCCCACATGCTTGATCATGACAAAAAGATAAAATATTCATGACTTCGTTATCTGGGATACACCTTCTAATAATTTGATCAGGACATTGTTTAAAAAGATAAAGATCATCCCAAATGAAATACTTCACTTGGGCAAAGAATTTATATTTATCCTGCTTAGTCCAATGAGAAGGTATCTTACCTATGGCTAAATAATTTACAATATCAGCAAATCAAGGTTCAGTAGACACAGACATGAGTTGCTCATCTGGGAAAGATTCATTGATGGGTGGTTCACTAGATGGTGCGACTGGAATTCGGGACAAATGATCTGCTACAACGTTCTCAGTGCCTTTCTTATCCTAATTTTTAGGTCAAATTCTTGAAGGAGCAAAATCCATCTGATTAAGCGTGCCTTGACATCCTTCTTTGCTAGGAGATGTCTAATGGCTGAGTGATCAGTGTAGACAATGGTGTGGGTCCCAACCAAATAAGATCTAAATTTCTCTAAAGCAAAGACAATGGCAAGGAACTCCTTCTCAGTTGTGGTGTAGCTAAGCTGCGCATCATTTAAGATTTTACTTGCATAATATATCACTCTAGACAGCTTATTTATCCATTGACCTAAGATTGCACCCACAACATGATCGGACGCATCACACATTAATTCAAATGGTTCAGACCAGACAGGAGGATGAATGATTGGAGCTAATACAAGTGCTTTTTTTAGAAATTCAAACGATTCCAAGCACTCATGAGTAAATTCAAATTTGGTATCCTTTGCCAAAAGATTAGTCAGTGGACGTGCTACTTTGCTAAAGTTGGCAATAAACCTTCTATAGAATCCAGCATGACCTAAAAATGAACGTATTTCTTTCACAGATTTAGGTGGTGGAAGACTTGCAATTAGATCTATTTTGACCTTGTCTACTTCAATCCCTTTTTAAAAATGACATGGCCAAGAACTATTCCCTGTTTGACCATAAACTAACATTTTTCCCAGTTGAGAACTAAGTGCTTCTCCTTACATCATTCTAGAACTAATTGCAGGTGATTCAGACACTCGGAGAAGGTTAGGCCAAAAACAGAAAAGTCATCCATAAAAATTTCTAGAAATCGTTCTATCATATCTGAAAACATGCTGATCATGCATCTCTGGAAGGTTGTCGGTGCATTACATAGTCCAAAGGGCATTCGTCTATAGGCAAAAGTACCAAATGGACAGGTGAATGTAGTCTTTTCTTGATCTTCAGCGGCTATGGGGATCTGGTTGTAACCGGAGTATCCATCAAGAAAACAGTAAAACTCTTGTCCGGCTAGTCTTTCCAACATTTGATCAATAAATGGCAAAGGAAAGTGATCTTTCCTTGTCGCAGCATTCAACTTTCTATAGTCTATACAGACCCTCCATCCCGTTTGGGTCCTAGTTGGGATAAGTTCGTTTGCATCATTTTGGACCACTGTTACCCCAGATTTCTTGGGTACTACTTGAACTGGGCTTACCCAAGAGCTATCAGAAATAGGATAAATTATTCCACTATCTAGGAGTTTCAGAATCTCCTTTTTAACTACATCCTTCATAGCTGGATTAAGTCTTCTTTGGGCTTCTCTTGTTGGTTTAGCCTCTTCCTCTAAGTATATTCTATGTTGAACTATAGAAGGGCTTATTCCTTTGATATCTGCTATGGTCCAACCTATTGCTTCTTGATTTGCTTTTAGAACTGACACTAACTCCTCCTCTTGCTTGGGATCTAGGTCTGATGCAATAATTACAGGCAAAGTTTCTTTGGGTCCCAGATATGCATACTTGAGATGTTCTGGGAGGGGTTTCAGTTCTAAAATGGGTGCTTCCTCTATCGATGGTTTAGGTGATGATTTCACCATCTCAATGATTGGTTCAGTAGGAAGTGTCGATTCCTGATTAATCTGATTTTCTTTAAGTATTTCATTGACATCCTCAGACTCATGGATTAACCAGGGGTTAGACTTTAGGTCGACTTAATCATCACTAATGTCAATGGATTCATAAATACCATCTTGGACTACATTGACATCAGCATGAGAAGAGGATTCCTATTCTAAGTTAAAAATATTAAGCTCAATGGTCATATTCCCAAAGGATAACTTCATTAGACCATTTCGACAATTGATTTCAGCATTGGCCATAGCTAAGAATGGTCTTCCAAAAATGACAGGTATATGTCCTTTAGGATTCGCAACTGGCTCAGTCTCTAAAATAATAAAATCTACAGATAAAATAAAATTTTCAACCTTTATCAGAACATCCTCAACCATTCCCTTAGGGATCCTGAGAGATCTATCGGCTAACTGTAATGTGATCCCAGTAGGTTGAAGTTTTTCTAATCCTAGTTGCTCATACACCGAATATGGAAGGATATTCACACTAGCTCCTAGATCTAGCAAGGCCTTTTTTATATTGGTTTTTCAATAACACAAGAAATTGTTGGAGCTCCAGGGTCCTTATATTTAATTGGCACATGGCTAGATAGGTATGAACTGACACTTGCAGCCAAAAATGCTTTCTTTGGTACATTAGTGGTCCTTTTTCTAGTACAAAGATCTTTTAAAAATTTGGCATAAGTTGGAACCTGATGGATTATATCTAAAAGAGGAATATTAACTTGGACTTGTTTAAATACCTCTAAAATTTTGTCTAAATGTTCAGATTTATTGGATTTCAGTCTGTTTGGAAAAGGAGCTCTAGGACTTTTAAGTACTGGACTAGGTGAATTTTCAGTTTCTGATGCTTGAGGTTGAAAGATGGTAGTTTTAGAAGGTGACTCGGCAGATGAGTCCTCTATATCATCAAGTGCAACTACCTTATTGTCTATTTTTTTTTCGATCTTAAGGTATGAATGGCATTTACACCATTAACTTGGTTTCCTTGTTGGGGTCGTGGACCATTTTGGTTCCTAGGATTTGGCTCAGGTTGGCTAGGTAACCTACCATGTTCTCGTTCACTAATGGTCGAAGCCAGCTGACTTACTTGTATTTCCAGACGGGCTATAGCTTGGGTGTTATTATTTATGAATTGACCCGTGGTTTGCATAAAGCTGGTATGTGTCTTCATCATGGCTTCTAGGCTTTTCTCTAAAGAGATAATTTTCTTGTCATTATCATGGAAGCCTGGCGGGTTGTTCATCACTGGGTTGGACCTTAGATTTTGCTGATTGAAATTTGGATTGCCTACATTAGGATTCTGGGACCATGAGAAATTCGGGTGATTCCTCCAACCTGGGTTATATGTGGGTGCATAAGGATTGTTCAATGGTCCTTGATAGGTGGCATTCACCTGTGCACACTCATTCGAGTAGGAACATTCTTCTAAGACATGGTCTGGTGCATTGCACCCTTTACACATGGGTGCAGATATTTGATTTACATTGGCTGGTCTCTGTAATTCTAAGGCTTCCAATCTACGTGTTAAGGTTGCAATCTTGGCCTCTGATGCTAGGGTTGGTTGAATTTGATGCATTTCTCCTCTTGAAGGTGTAGCTTTATCAGGTTCCCTAGTTGTTTCCCACTGTAAATTTTTCTCGGCTAGGTCTTTTAAGAATTACCAAGCTTCAGTAGTTTCTTTGTCCATAAATTGGCCTTGGCACATGGACTCTAGCATGGTTCTTGAGTTTGAATCTAACCCCTCATAGATGATCTGGCATAGTCTCCAAGTTTCTATTCCATGGTGTGGGCATTGGGTCAAAAGATTCTTGAAACGATCAAAGTACTTCCAAAATGATTCACCAGCTAGTTGGTAAAATTGATTTATTTCATTCCTAATCCTAGCTATTTTATGATGGGGAAAATACTTTTTCAAAAATATTCTCACAAAGCCCTCCCAGGTAGTGACAGAATGGTTTGGCAGACTATAAAGCCACTTCTTAGCATTATCCTTAAGGGCAAAGTTGATTAATCTAAGTTTGACCTCATCCTCTGTTAATTGCAGTTTCATGGTTGCACATACCTCCTCAAATTCTCTAATAAATATATAAGCATCCTCTAATCCTGTGAATTTTGGAAGCATATTTATGATTTGAGGTTTGATTTCAAAATTGTTAGCTGTGGGTTGTGGCAACCTGATACAAGATGGTTGGATGGAGCCAACTGGATAACACAAATCCTTAAGGGTCATGGGTTGGATTGGTTCAGCCATTGGAACAACAGGAATTGACTCAATTCTAACTAGATGACCCGACACTCTTCTCCACACACGAGGTGTACGGTTCTCGATGTTTATATAATTTTTTTTTATAAAAATTTTTATGTATAAGAAAAAGAAAGAAAAGAGAAAAAGTTCTAAAGAAAAGATCCTAAGGAGTCCTAAATCTAAAGAAAAGTAACCAAATTAATTTAAATTTTAATAATTTTTTTTTTATTTTTCAAACAAGTGAAACAATAAATTAAACTCAATCTATCCTAGGGTTAACCTAAATCTAGACAGCTCCTAACTGTTCCAAGATGACCCTTCAAGCCTTCCAAGGGGAGATTGATCAACTAGTTAGCCAGGTAAGTATAAGAGGTGGGAGGTTCACTCATCGTTGCCTTTCTAGATACCAAACGAGTTGGCCAGGCCAGCAACTGAACCAATTTAACAAACCACCCTCAGGGACTTGCCTAGACACCAACTAATCAAACAACTCAAACTTGGTAGAACTCTTAGGGTTCCTTGTCCTATTGAGCTCGAATTCCTTAAGGTTGACGTCTAATTGATTTTAAGATTAAAGGTCTAGGTAATACAATATGATGGAGATGGTTTTTGGGATAAGGAAGGGTAATGAAATCCCCACCTTATCTTGTTAATGGGTTGATGCCCTTAGATTAATTATGAAAATGCAAATGCAAATAAACAAGATGACCAAGAATGTAAAAGATTTTAATTTAGAATTTTTTTTTATTTTGATATTTTACTTCACGATTATGAAATATCTTTTGTTTTATTTTATTTTTTTTATGATTAAGTAAATTCAAATGATTAGGTCTAAAAAAAAAGTAATTAATTAAAAATAATAAAAAAAAATTAGAAGCATACCTGAGTTTTCCAGCAATCACCAACTAAATCTAGAAACCTAAAGAAAAAAGAAAGAGAGTTATAAAGCACGAAGAACAAATATTTAAAAATAATTTAAAACGCCAAATCTCTGGCAACGGCGCCAAAAACTTGATGTGCAAATCTTAAAATTTATAAATAAAACCGCAAGCGTACAGTGTGCAGAGTAGCACGACCAGCGAGTATGGGTCATCCCACAGAGACTTGGTTTAAAAATAATTTTCAAATCTATCCTCAAGCGAGCTTTAACGAAAATCGAAAATCGAAAGTTGTTTACTAAAGATAATAAGACTAAGGATCTAGGTTTTTGAATCCACTAGATCTAGATTAGAGAATTCTACCTAGAATTTTTTTTATTGATCCTAACGACTACTCTTCTTGTCTTTCCCAAGCATAGATTATAAAGGAACTAAGGCCCAACGATAACCCATCAAGATTCTTTACAGGGGAGTAGTAACTAGGATCCCTTAGGATTTTCTACTCCTATGCACTGAATCAAGCATGAACTATGAAGAGACTCTGACCCAACTATAGTTCATCAAAAATTTTTGGCAAAAGAGGAAGAAAAAGAAACCCTAAGAAAAAGAAAGAACCCTATGTAAAACCCCTACTCATGATCTAGCTTCATCGCAAACCCTAGAAGGGATGCTTAGCTAGACATGATCTAAATCTACTTGCAAAATTTAAACGCAGAAAAATAAACTACCCTAATTTCATAAATTAAACTATTCTAATTGCATAAATTTAAACTGCATAATTTAAACTAACCTAATTGCATAAAATTAAATTGCATAAATTAAACTATCCTAATTGCAAGAAAAATAAATTGCATAATGTAAAGAGATAAAATTGCATAAAAATAAGATTTTATATATAAAAAAAAATTATTACAAAAATTTCAAAGCTCGAGGCTTGAGAAGAAAGCTAAAAATCTCACTATCTAGGGTTACAAGCTTGATCGGAAGGCCAGAATCCCCCTCTCAAAAAAAAAAGGGCCTTTGGGGGCTTTTTATAGGCATTTGGGGGTTATAAGGTTTTCAAAACTTTAGATGTGGGACTAAGAGGTTTTAGAGGACTGTTAGGAGGGTTTAGGGTCTCAAATCTCGCTCAAAAAGCACTTAAATCCATCAAGAAACTCTAAAAATTATTTCAGCCGTCCGATCTTCATCTAAAGGACCCAATTCATCTAATAAATCAAGCCGGAAGCGATTCTGGGCCGTCGGATCACGATCTGGGTGAAGCGCTGTCGTTGGATCGCGCTGCAGAGATGAGATCAGGTCGGATGCGTCGCGGACCATCCGATCAAGGCGCTGGAAGATTTCGTCCGTTGGATCGCGCTGCAGAAGGATCCCGTGTTGTCCTAGTGTTTATTGATTCTTGTAATTGCCTTGATTACGGTTGGATCTTGACCGGCTGCGATGGTGGCCGTCCGATGACGCAAAAATGTGGAGCGTTGGATCTTGATCAGAGAAGATCGGACCATCGAGTGATGTGAAGTTACCAGGTTGCCCTTCGGACCTTCTTCTCTCTCCTCATGAGCCCTGGACCGCGTGCGTGGATCGGGCTCGCGATGCGTTGTGGTGAGCCGAGACTCGCTGATTGGCTGGTTTATGATGCGCCGATGGATCCATGGTCCAGGCGCCTGTTGCTGTGGACCAGAAGGCTAACCAGATCACCAAATCAGTTGATTTTTGACCAATTTTGATCTGATTTGACTCGGGTTTGACCCAATTGAGTCTTCTTTCTTTATTCTTCAATTTCTGGGTCAATTTAACTCCGTTTTGCATAAAATTTATGCCGTTGGAATCCTCTTTCCTTGTTCTTTCTATTGATGACCTCTTCTTCTGCAAAATATAATAACAAGTATCAATTTTTAATAAAGTTAGATAATTTAGATATTAATTGATACTTTTTATGTCAATTTGTGACATAAATCATATTGTCCTTAAGATATCCTAAAAATTTTTGACTAAGGTATGCACCTCCTCGATCAGATCGAAGAATCTTAATGGATTTATCTATTTATTTTTCTACTTCATCTTGAATTTTTTGAACCTTGAAAGGCTTCAGACTTGTGTTTCATCAGATATACATACTCGTACCTAGACAAATTATCGATAAAGGTAATGAAGTAGGTATAACTATCCCTGACCTGCACATCAAATGGCCTACACACATTAGTGTGTACCAGGACAAGTAGCTCTGTGGCTCTTTCCCCATGTCCTACAAAGGGCAACTTGGTCATCTTTTCTCAAAGACAGGATTTGCATGCTGGATACGACTCTGGATTAAGAGAGCTAAAGATCTCATCATTCTCTAATCTATTTATCCTGTCCTCTCCAATATGGCCTAGTCTATGGTGCCACAAGTATTTCTGATTAATTTTATCTCTGGATTTCTTCTGGCCTATGGCACTCATTATTTGCTCGTTTAGATTCACATTCGTATCAACATGCAAGTGATAAAGACTATCAATTAAAAGATCTTATGCAACTAATTTATTTTACAAATAAATAGAATAAAAATCTTTATTGAAACAAATTTTAAAATCTTTCTGTGCTAGTATAGACACGGAAATCAAATTCCAACTAGCTATAGGAACATAATAACAGTCTTTTAAATCTAATCTAACACCAGACGATAATCGAAGAGAATAAGTGCCAACGACTTCTGCAGCAATCTTTGCTCTATTGCTGATCCGAAGGATCATGTCACCTTCCCTCAACTCCTACTTTCTATCAGACCCTGCATTGAGGTACATATATGAGCACTCGAGCCAGAGTCCAATATCCAACTAGAAGTAGAAGAAATCGTAAGGTTAGATTCAATTACGAGGATACCTTCAAAAGGCTTATCATTCTTTTTGATCTTTAGGTTCTCTAGGTATTTAGGACAGTTCCTTCTCCAGTGGCCTTCAGCATGATAGTAGAAATACTTTTCCTTTGCCTCAGCCATCTTTGGACTATACTTCTTCAGCTTGCTCTCTTTCTTTTGCTTCTTCACGGATTTAACTTTTTTTCTTCTAGTAGACTTTCTCTTGAAAGAAGAGGTCTGCTCCACAGTGAGAGCAGTGCCCCTTGAACTCTTCAAGGTACCCTCCGTAGTGACCAACATGTTGACGAGTTCGAAATAGTACAGTCAAGTTTATTTTTATGAAAATTCATAATGAATTGACTATATGAACTAGTGAGAGATTGAAGGATCAGATCTATCTGTAATTTCTTTTGCATTTCTAGTCCGAGCTTCTCAAGCTCCTTAATATCCTTGATCACTATCATACAGTGCTCATGGACAGATTGCCCTTCGAACATCTTTAGATTGAAGAGTCTTTTGGACACTTGGAAGTGCGCAGTACGGCTCTGCTCACCATACAACTCTTGTAAGTGAGTGATCATAGTCTGGATAGTGGGCATATGCTCGTGCTAGCTTTGTAACTTGTTTGACATAGATGCCAGCATATAACTCTTGACCCGACTATTTTCATCCATCCACTTCTCGAAAGCAGCTCTTTACTCAATAGTAGGACAGTTTGGTAGCACTATGAGATCCTGTTCGAGAACATGGCTTAACCTTTTTGAGGTCAGGATAATCCTAAGATTTCTGAGCCACTCTTTGTAATTGGTACTAATCAAATGATTGGTTTTAAGGATGTGGGCTAGAGGATTTGAGGCTGACATTGTGGTTTAACTGTGAGAGTAGAGATTCAAGTTAGACTTTGTACTTAATATTTATATTTGCTTCTAAAAATTTTAAGATACAAACAATGACTCTCACTAATTTATCGAATCTCTCCACTCATTGAGAAGAAAACAGAGATCCTAACGCGACAAAAGATTCCTAATAGGTGCTGCGGTCCCACTGATGACATGCACCTTACCTAACGTTATTGGTAATATGCACACTAATGCGTAGGCAACTCTTTATCCAGATGCTTCACTAAGCAAGTTGCAGCGACTTAGTCTCTAAGTCATGCAGGCTCACCTAACAATTATTGCCCATACTTCTTAGTTAAGTCCGACCCACCGTTCACTAGCAGGTGCAAGGCCGTCATTGGATCCTTCACCTAAAGTTATTGGGCCCAACCCTATCCTTACTCTAAAGCAACTTTTTACTAATAGAGTGGTTACGTATTTTCGATACAACTGAACTACTGTAATCAGTCGAGAACAATCAACGTCAGTAGCACACCCGCACATCTACAACGGTGGAAGACCTATGGACTTAATATTTATAGAGAGATTTAGATTTAGGTCTCATCTAATCAGTAATCATATGATCGATCTAACTGGCATGGGTTAAACTAGATTGCTAAGTAACCTAATTCAAGACCCAATCTTCCAAATTGATCAGGTAAGTGAAGATCGTTGGAGGTTCCCTCGTTGCCTTCCTAAGACATCAATAAATTGATCAGATCGGCTAACGAAATTAATTAAATAATCATGTCTCATTAACTTGTCTTAGACACTTATAGGTCGATTAATCAGAATTGGTTAGCTCAAGCAAATCGAGCTCAAACCAATGAGCTAAATTAGGTACTTAGGTTAATCGATTCTACATATGGGATTCAATCGATTTGATCAACAACAATTGTATAATCATTAACTTAATTGATTTGATCATTTTCAACATTTGACTCGATTTGATCTATTACTTAATCAAGTTAGACCCATATGACTCAAATCAAAAATCTTAAATGCAATCCTATTACATAACCTAATTTATAGTTTTCCCATGATCAAAATTTTTATGCACAAATACAAATTTCAGATTTTAAAATTATATTTTAGATCTAAATTTATTGCATAAAAATAAGTTTTAAAATATAAAAATAATTTTTAAATTTTTACATACAAACATATATCACATATATGCATGTAAAATCAGATCTAAATAAAATTTTAGATCTTTACATGATATCATATATCTCATATACTGACATGGATCAGATTAAAAATAAATTTATGATCTAAATATGTAATTATATATCACATATATGAATCAAAATTTAGATCATATAAAAATTTCAAATTTTATGCATGTATCTATGTATCACATGAATATGAACTAAAATTTTTTCTAGATCAAAATTTAGATCTATGCATGCAATTACATATCAACTATATGTTGTAAAATTAAATTTAAAATTAAATTTAAATTAGAAGATCTATCTATATATCTTATATATCAAAAAAAAATCTGATTTTAAAATTTTTTCAAAAATATGTATATCAAAATTCAGTATATGAAAATCCGTGGCTCTGATACCACTGTTAGAATTTAGGATTTGATGCATGCATATGTATTTCAAAAATTTTATTTTTTAAATACTATAATAAAAAATAAGATTAAAATATTTTTAATCTAAATTATGCATGCATAAAAATATAAAATCATATGGATCTATCTCATATGCTGAAATTGATATATGCTGAAATTCAGATTGTGATCAAATCACATACTTATTTCGTAATCTTTTTCTTCGAATCTAGATCTGAAAGAGAAGAGATTCTCTTTTAGCCGTATAAATGTTCGATCTCTATGAGTATTCACTCGAGATCAGTCTGAAACAGTCTTCTTTAATCTAAATTTTGGTTCTCTCAAAATCTGTCTGCTGAATCTGAACGAAGCCTGGATCACGATCAATGTTTGATCTTTCTCCTTGATTTTCTTCTTCTTCTCTTCTCTAGAGTTTTTTCTTATTTTGTGCTACTACAAAATACCAGCAACCAGCATCTTGAGTGTGAAACTCCTTAGGACTCGCGTCCCAAGGGATGGGCATGTAGAACACCCAAGAGAAGAGAAAGGAAGAGGAAGCGAGGGCGTGGGGAGAGCCTTTGGGTGTGAGAGACTACTGATTTGGATGCTCAAAGGATCTTAGAAGAGGTCTCTTTAAATAGGTATGAGGATTAGATCCTATTCAATCTCATAATACAAGTCCTACTTGCATTAGGATTCCTATTAACTTAAGTATCCAACTTACATTAGGAAGCCCATTAGGTACCAACAATTAGAGTCCTTGCATCCATAATTAGATACCCCAAAATACATCCAAGAGATACCTTATAAGAGAACTAAAAGTTTTCTCATCAATGGACACGCCCAACTTGATCAAATTAAGGTGGCGCTCAAAAATAACTATCAAAAAAATTAATTAGAGACTTGCACCCTTAATTAATATGATTCATAACCTTAGATATCCAACAATTAGAGTCTTATAAATCTTATTTATATAGGTTATTAGCAGATAATTAAGTTAAAATTATCTTATCAAATAAGTAATCCCAATGAAAAGAAGAATTGAGTCCAACTATGTGCTAGCAAGGTTATCATGAACTCAATGGATTTTTCTAAACCCAATTGACACTTCATAAGCTCAATTACTTATTTTAAGCCTAATCCCTTTGTTGTGTGACCCTATAGGTTCAATTCTATCTGATAGTGAGATATACAATGATCTCTATCATTGTATCATTAAAACTCTTTTCAATGGATCAGAATAATTTTATTCTAACTCAGCAAGGATTGTCGATCCAGAACAATCCTAGTGAGCTCTCACAATCTACCAGTAACACCTAGCAGTATATAGTGGCAACCCAATAGAACTGAAATAAATCTCTGATGTAGTAACGTGTAATTCAGTCCCTCTATCATGAGTCTCGATTAGATGGCAGATCATGGATAAATCGTCAAACCTCAACATCAGTTATATGATAGATTCGATTAGCTCAAGTCCAGTTGTGACTTTTATGGAAACTCTTTTTCTTCAATCACACTACTATAGCCATAGATTCTTGGACTTAGCCTTTTAAATCTCATAAGACTACTCCTCTCTATCAAGGTCGATAAATCCTATCTTGATGCATACCCCACTCCTACAGGGATCAACTGTTACCAACATCCATTACAAGGACTCATTGAGATTCATGTTTATGTGTCAGTCAAATTTCAGCAGTTTCACTACATGCAGCAGTACCATCTTAAGTCAAAAAATCAGTCACACAACTACAGCATCGAGATAATTACTAACAATCGAATAGAAATCCAAGTGATCTCTCGTATGGTCATGCTCAGTACTAGTTGTTCTCTAACAACCATCCATACACGTCGCTCTGTGTCTCTAAACAGTAGATCAGAGACTCATCTATCTCAAAGAAAGTGATTTGTATACCAGTCTATCCAGATCTATCACCGTTCTCATGATGATCCTATGATCGGGAGTATTTAGGAATTAAATACATATCTCTCATTCTCAATACTTTGAAAATATATATCGAAATTAATTTCATGAACGATTCAAGGATACATCACACTTGAATGAAAAAAAATTATTCTTTTATTGATCATATCAATATATTAAGTATAAAATTATGTCCTAGAATTATTACAATGTATCAACCATATTAGTTTCTAAGATACATCTAACAGAAAAACAATCCAAAATTTTACAGTGTCTACATCTAGTCTTGTCTAAGGCTTTACATAGTTTCTGGATCAATGAAACCTTTAAAAGCCATCATCCATCAGCACATTAATTGTAGGAGATGTGAATCAACGAAGGCGAACGTGCGTATGACGTATGGTGACCACTGGTGGATATAATTTCTACCATCGATTGGATAGTTAAAGCTAGTGGCAGGCAAATCATGCTTTACGCCACTTTCGAGGGAGCGTGCGGAGATATGTGCCAATGCCTCCCACGCGGATATGATTCAAATTTTAGTCTTTTCAAAATCTGCATGATAGATATAAGACATCTGACTCGGATCAAAATTTGAACTATAATTCATATTGCATTTTATGGTCCAAACCTTAGCTTGAATTTTAGCTCAGATTATGGCTCAGCCCATGCCTTGCTCAAAATATAGCCCAGATTATGCACTTAAATTATAATGCTAATCAAGTTTTTATGATTTCTAGTTATAGCCAGGTGTGCAGTATATATTGCCAGATGCCTAGAATATATTGACACTCGTATCCATCCATACATGGAACCAAAAATAAAAATATTTATATATTCCTATAAAAATTCTGTTACAAAATTGGAAAGCTCAGATTATAGAAAATATAAAAAAAAAGAAAGAGAAGATGCGAATCACTGCTTGGAAGCACCGCCAGGGCAACCATCTCTGGAACAGCCTTCCTCAGTGTCAACATCTCCCTCAGTCTGGATGGCTGCATCAATTTTGCTCGTCTCGGTAGGAAAGTAGGATGCCCTCACAAATCTCTCCACACTGTCTATCGACACAGCCAACAAACTCTCATCCAGACAGTCGGTTTGCAGGAGCTCGATGTGGTTCGAGGGAAAATGCATCCGGACGATGGTTCTACACTTCTCGAAACCCATGAAGAATGCCGTCTTGTAAGCTTGGATTATGATTTTGATGCTCCACCTCCTACAAGGCCTCCTAAGTTTCTGCAGGTAGCTCTGGAGATGTTTGGACCCCTTTAGAGCAGAGCATCCATCTCCTTGAGACGTTCTTTCTCCACAGCTCATCCCTTCTGAAGTCCTGGCCCTCTTGAACGGGCCCTCGCTGGGACTCCTTCAAGAATGAGTTTCGAGGAGGAAAAGGTCTTAGCTTCTCCTTCCCCCGAGTGTCCTCCTTAGTCGCTCCAAATCATCATGGGTTCGGTGACAGCCTTTCTCATCCTCCAATCTCTATCTCTTGAGAGCTTCAGTCTGTCTCTCGAGATCTTCGACCTTCTTTTCGACTTTAGACTTTTGCCATTCGAGAGCCTCGATCCACTCTTCAGCCTACCTCAATTCCTTATCTCGATGATTAATCGTCTCTCGGGCTTCATGGAGTTCCTCTTCAGAAGAATCGAGCTCCTTCGGTAGCTCGCCGTTCTTGTTTTTCATCTATTCCAGTTGATATCTCAACAAGTCAATCTCCTCCCTCACCGCTGTAAGCTCCAAAGATGGATCATCGGGATGGAGTCGACAAAATTAGCAAGGTAATGACCTACCTATGCAAAATTTTATAAATAAATGTCAAAAATATTGTAGGTGTTAGAAGAGTGAAAGATAAGTATTTAGAGACTCTACCTGAACGAGAGATCTAAAAGCACCCAACATTTACTGCTGCGCTCCTTGTTCATCCAAAGGCTGCCCCTCGAATGAAGGAAGAAAATCCCTCAGGAGTTTTGTCATGACTTGGAGGTCCTCTATCACTATGGGAGCAAAAGATGTTGGCTATGAGGGACCCCCATGGAGGACAACCATAGGGGTACATCGGGTGGCCATCATCGATTCTTAGGTCTCATCGATCTCTGAGCCTGCTTCCAGTACCCCTTCGGGAAGACCGACTATGCCCTCCACTCGTATCTCCTCCATTGAAGCTCTTGACGGCTGGTTGCTTGCATTTTCTCTTTGCGCTTGCTCCACCAATGTCATCTCTGGTGGGGTCTCCTCGAATATATCCGCTGCAACTATCGGGAAAGGAATCGTAGACTCGACGATCAAAGTAGGATTCTCATCTTTCCTAGCTGCAGATTCTGGCATGACAACCGAAATCTGAACATCGCCCCTCATCGGAGCTGGTGGGCCAATAGGCGGCACCCTGGCCTACCTCCTATGGGCCAATATCAACTCAAACTTCTTCACATGCTGGGGATCCATCTCGCCTTCAGGAATCACAATGGACAATCAGAGTAGGTTGCTATCACCTTTCGATGCCCTTGAAGCACAAATTTAAAGGGGGGAAGGAAACGAAAAGCCATCGCTGGATAATTAAATTTTAGAAAGGACCGTCACCTGATTGATCCCATTACTTACAACCATCTGCATCAATTGCACTAGGCTGACGTCACTCGCTTTAAATACTGAAGACAGGTGTCAATTCAGAGGCATGCACACCTCTCGATCTGAGATACTTTTGGGATACTCTTTTCGTCTAATCCTCAAACTCAGCAGTAGGAGGGTAGTGTTACGGTGGTTATCGTGAGTACCTCAGATCAGCAGTTATCGCAAGTGTTCAAATCGATATGGTGTCATAGACTACTTCAAGTTGCCAAGTTGCCGTCATGGTCGCCAACTGTTATGCAGAGCTGAGGTGCCTGCACGGTCCATTTAGCATACGAGCTGCCCCTGATGCCTTAATCGATTATTTTCTTCGATGTATGTGATGACTGTCCATCCCAAGTAGATCGACTTAGGCATAACCGACTCTCCTAATTTTGCAAAAGTGATTAAGAGCTAAATTATCTTATCCACAATGACATATTTAATGATCTTATAATCTCAGGATCGCACGATCTCACAGCTGTACAATCAGCTATTCGACAACTTTCTATATAAGCAACCAGAGCCTCAAGGACTAAAGATGAGCCAATCAATCTCTCTCAGAGAACTCGTTGCTGCTTCATTATTTTCTAAATCTGACTTAAGCATTGAAGAATCCTCGTCGGAGCCATAACCTTCGGTTTAGACTTGTTTTGCAAGTCACTCTAATGCCATCATCTCTGTGCAAGGCTTAGTCATCTTCTCTTTGATCTTAACCAAATTGAGCAGCAACAACAACTTTTTAAGCATATTCATGTAATTTAAATATTTAGGAGAATATACATATAAAATAAATTTATTTTATTTTTATCTATTTCAATTTATTTTAATATTCAGATTAGTCCAATTTGCTCATCAATATTCCTGTACAAAAATATTGCTGGAAAAAAATGATTTAGTGATTAGACAATAATAAAAGTTTTGTTATTAGGAAAAAGGAAAGTTTAATTATTTACATAAGTTTCCAGCGAGATCTGTTAACTTACTATCTATTTTTGAAGTAAAAAGTTAATTTATAATTTTAATTAATTTTTAATTTAAATAAATATGATTTTGGCTAAGATGGGTGGAGGAGGAGGAAGGAAGGCAACATGTGATGGTGGAGAGGTGAGTGGCAGAGAGATGGGTGGAGGAAGAGGAGGAAGGGGGTGGTGTGCTATGGTAGAGTGGTGGGCGAAGGAGGAGGAAGGAGGCAAGGTACAGCAATGACTCCGAGCGACGAAGAGATGAACATATATATATATATGTGTGTGTACCCATACCATCTATCATCGTTAAGAAATTAGTGGAGTAAAATTGAAATAATTAAAATATCCTTAATACATACAAAAAAATATTTATAAAGGTATATATGATGATCATAACTTTTTGAGGATATTCATATAATTTAAATATTTAGGAGGGTATACATATAAAAAGATAATTTTATTTTTATCTATTTTAACATTCAGTTTAGTCTAATTTGCTCATCAATATTTTTGTACAAAAATATTGTTGGGGGAAAAAATTGATTCAATGGTTAGATAATAACAAAATTTTTGTTATTAGGAAAAAAAAGGTTCAATTATTTGCATAAATTTTCTGTTAATTTATTATCCATTTTTTAAGTAAAAAATAATTTATAATTTCAATTAATTTTTAATTTAAATAAATATGATTTTGGTTAAGCCAAACTGCTATGTCAAAGATATCGATATAAAAATAATATTATGTAAGGGTATATATATAAATATTAATTCGGAGAGGATATTTATACAAATATATTAGGAGGGTATTCATCTAAAAAATATAAGAATCTTCTATATATATATATATATATATGCATGCATGCATGTATATATATATATGTGAGTGTGTGTGTGTGTATATGTATGCGTGTGTGTGTATATATATATATATATATATATATATATATATATATTAATTTGAAGAGAATATTCATGCAAATATATTAGGAGGGTATTCATCTAAAAAATATAAGAATCTTATATATATATATATATATATATATATATATATATATATATATATATATATATATATATATATATATATATATATATATATTAATTTGTGTATCCAATGGAATGCAAATTTTGATGTTTAGGTGAAAAAAAATCAAATATAAATTGCTCGCACCGCCGGTAGCAGCTAAGGCTGCAAATGGATTAGGTTGACCCACGACCCGATCCGATCCGACCTGCATAGACTCGATCCAAACCATTTTGAAGGATCTGTGGATCCGGGTCGGATTCTAAAATTGGATCCATCCTATTTTTCGGATCGGATCTGAATCACCCGATCCATGAAGACTTTTGGATTGATTTGAGTCTGGAGATAAATGATCGCATTTGACTCGACCTGATCCGAACACATCTCTTATTTTTCTTTATTCCTATATTACATGAATCTTAATTTGGATCGAGCCTACTTTAATATTTGTTATTCTTGAAAAGATATTCTATTGATTTTTAGGTCTTTATCTTTAAAGATTTTGTTAAAATATTTTGAATTTGGGTTAATCAAATCAAGAGTAATGGTGAGGAACATGTGATTAGATTTTTTGGATTCTTGAGTGAAGAGTATGAGATATGAGAGCTCTAATAATCTCATATGTCCAGATCAAAATTTATAGTATAAATAAAATTTGTTTATAGATCTTCTGATCTTGTTATTTATAACTTAGATCCGATTTGGTTCAATTCGAATTTGAATTGGATCCGTATTTCATAGATCGGAATTGAATTATATATAAATCTGGTTCAATTCAAATGATTCATTGAGTCAAAAAATTTGAACATAAATTCGATCTGATCCAACTTAATTTTTTATTAAATTAAATTTAAATTTATATTTGGATTTGATAAAAAAAATTAAATTAGACCGGGATTACTCCTTATGCCATCCGATCCAACCCATTTGCGTCCCTGGCAGCTGAGAGTAAAACCACCCGAGCCACTGATTTGATAGGTTCCTCTCTGTCTATGTAGCTGGAAGTCTGGAAGGCGAACGCCGAATGGAGATTGCTTTCGCCGTCCCCCAACGCCACCACCAGCCCAACGGCGCCGTCACCTGCCCCACCGGAACCCTGACGCCGTTAACCGACCTCGCCTCCGCCCTCAACCACGCCGCCAAGCTCCTCTCCACCTCCTCCTCATCTTCCTCCGCCACTGCCGTCGCCTCTCTCCGGAACGCGCATCAGAAGATCGGCTCCTTCCTTGCCGATCTCGATTCCCGGCTGCCCGCTGGCGGCGAGGACGAGCCGATGTCCGATCGGTGGGAGGGGGGGACGAAGGGGACGGTGGCGGAGGGTCGCGCATCATCGAGGAGGTGGAGGAAGGGATGAGGGAGTGGGTCCTCCAGAGCAAGCGGAGGAAGCGCCAGGTGTCCCCCTCGTGGTCCCTCGGGCGGGCTGCCGATCAGTGGGAGGAGCTCTCGTCCATCCATCCCATGGACAGCCGGCGATCGTCGATGGATCTCGTCTTCCAGTTCCATGCGTAAGCTATGGAGAAATTGCTCTCCTGAAGGTATATATTTGTGGATTTCAATCGGTTTTAGAAGTAAATATATTTAAAATCTATGCAGAACTGATTTTGGAATCAGAGGTGGATTGAGGGAGGTTTCTTTTCTTTTCTTTTCTTTTCTTTTTTTTGATGTTTAAAGGAGGCTGATAAACCAGCCACCTGGCATTTATTATGGCATGAGAAATTTAGGATCGAGGGCGGTTTCAGGATCGGTTTGTGAATGAAAAAGTTTTACCCACTAATTTGATAATTTAGAGCATGAAAAAGGGGTTTTGATAGAATGACGATGGATGATTGCCTCCAGTTTGATTTTTCTCTCTCCTTTTCTCCAATTTTAACTTTTCTCAGAAAAAGTAAAAAAAAAAAAGAGGTGGTGGGGACTTACTAAGTGATAAGTGATGAGTTTCTAGCACAAAGTTGGTATCTTGGGCAAACTGATTAAAGCTGCGTGGGTAAAGCAGTGGAAAAAGCTTTTTTAATAGAATTGGCAAGGCCGTAAGAAGAAACTAGTCTTTAGTATCATTTAGAGGGGCTTTGGAGCATCATAGATTTGGTTGTGTGATTTGAAATTTTTTATAAATACCATATGAATTCTGAAGTCGGTTGCTTATATTTGATTCTTGATTTGCAGTTAGATATCGGTAGTGATTTTGATTGTAATGTTTTTAAAATCGAAAATCAAAGTGGAGTTCAGTTGAGTGGATTATGAAGTTGGTTTCTGTGATGCGGGTCTGGTTTAGGTCCATGGATGGTGAACCAATAAATGGAACTGTTGGATAGTATTGGAGGCAAGGACAGAAAGATTTGTTACTATCCCGAGAAAGATCCTAGTACCATACTTTTTTGGCCACTAGAGGTCTTTATATGATGGTTCTTTACCTGCAGAACTATAAATTTCGTTATACTTAGCTATTTTGTATTTTCCTGTTTTTTTTTTTTTCTTTTTGTTGGAAAAGTTTTTCTGGTAGTCATCAATTAGAAGCTGCACGGAAAATTGGGCGTGTGTGCTGTGTAGGTAAAATCCAGAGACCTGTATGTATGTTTATTACTTACACTTAGTGAGATTTCTTCATTTTTAACTCTTAAGCTGTTCGTTGAAAGTATGGGAAGGTTGCTAAAGTTTTCTTATTTTATTATACGATTTCTATGGTGGATCCACGTGTTTCTCCTCTTTGCATTTAACATAAGGGCCCATCACCATTAAGTCATCTTCTTAAATCAGCATAAGAGTTCTTAATGGTGGTCATTGTATTTCTATAAATGAAGCAGTACCTCTTGAAGAATTCGGAAGTAAATTAAATTCTATAAGTATGATGGAGTTGTTTTGATTTTGAAATACTAATTATGACTGACAAGTGAAATCCAGTTCTGGCAGTTGGGTAATATTTTTGTGTTGTCTGATGGAAGGAATTTGATTCCATTGATAGATTTGCTTTAACAAGTTAAGAGTTTTAACTTTGTTTAACTTTTATCCATATATTACAGTTAGAGAAAATCCTAGGTGGTCACAGATGGGACATGGCGAGCCTGTTCCAGTGAGAATGCCATTCTGATTATTAGCTGACAGTTTCTGTTCTGACAAGAAACATCTTATTGTTAAGTATCATTGGGTCAACTTGATCATGTTGTCAATATGTGGACCAGGCTTTGGCCTTAGAGATACAATTGTCCTTCTCGGTAGAGGCGGTGCTAGAGTGATTTCGTTACTTCGCTGATTTGTCAACCTGTCTTGCCAGGATGTTCACAGGTGCAATTTTTCTACCTTTTCTTGGTTAGTCTATCTTTTTGATGTGGGTTATGATTGTCTGTACATGCATACATGTTAAGGGAAAGGAAAAATATCAAGGGAAAGAGATGGAAGGAAAATAACTGGGAAAAGAAATTAATATTAAACAACATAATCTTTATTGTTCATTGAAATTCAGTCTCTTGTCGGACCCAAGTATTAAATTGCAGTATGAATGATTGCTAACCAAATTGTGATTTCTCTAAAGTAATACTTGCACTAGAGTGTTCTCTTCATTGTCAATAGGAAGTTGGTCATATATTTAGTAGAAAGGTGATCAAGACCAAAGGGATTGATATTCTGATATCCTATATATATGCTATGAAACTTTTGTTTGTACTTTATCTGCAGTAAAATGCCATGTATTTTCCTTATATTTTTCGATTTTGAATCAAAGATGGGTGGCTTTTTATATGAACTTGCTTTTGTTTTTTCACTTTATGATGAACTTTATACCTTCCTCAAGGCTCTTGTGGCCTACACTTACACTAGTGTTTCTTTCTGTCTGATATTAGAGCACCGTAGGGAGAGAGATGATGTTGTTGACTTGTCCATTGATATTACAGGGATGACATAGCAGATCGTTTCAATGTGATCAATGTAGATCCCTTTTGTGAATTAATTTTCCTTTATTGGAATTAATATTTTTATATTTATATGTCAGCCCATAAACTAGTTCAAGTTCAGCTACTTGAATTGGGAGAGTCATATTGAAATTAATTTTTGTGCTTTGAGTCAGGGTGCATGAATTGTGAAACTTACAGCTGCCATATTGTGTTATCCTGACTGTCTCTTTCCATTTATCTCCTTATAGAAATGTTATCGGTTTTGTGCTGCGTTGTCTTTTGGCATATTAGTTAATACCCAAGCCATGAATGGGTAACTATGATGGAGATTTATGACTAAAGGATGACACGATTATGGAAACTGAAACTGGATGTGGAACTGGCTGCTTGAATCTAGAAAATGACAGTTTGATGCATAACCAGGTAATTTTCATGATTATAAGAAGATTAGCATGGCTCTATTTTACTTTGTTTGAATATAAGTAATTTAGGCCAATAGCAACTTGCTTTTCATGGGTTGGTTGAAAGGAGTCTGAGATATTTATGAACTTCAGGGAAGATCTTGGAAGCGATCCAAGCATGAGAGTTTGAGCATACAACACATCATTTGCAAACATACATATACACCTTCAATTCTGTTGCTTGGAGTATCTAAATCTTTGAAATGTAATTGAAGAGCAAATGATGGGATTGATGGGGATTCCCCACATGATTTGCTAAATCTTAAAACTGAACTTTAAGAGGTAAGTGGATATGACTTGGCTATAATTCATCATGCATAAATTATATGCTGGTCATATATATTATAGATCAGGTTTGACTTCAGAGATGGAGTAGAGTGTAGAGATGCTTTCTGAAGGGGATTACTCTTTACCATCTTGAAATGCTGTGCCAGGCCTTATAAATCCAGGGGGTTTCTCCAAAAGTTTCCCTGGGGTAAGGCAAGCACACCTCACCACTTTTGAGGACTCACACATCTTTCTCTTATATATTTAAAGGGAAATAGTCCGGCTAATTGGCTGGCTGATACGGTTAAGGCTCTGTGTAGTTCAGTTTTGCTTCCTTGGGGGCTGATCAAATTAGCCAGGAGGATTTCAGTCCAATCTTTTATTCTAGATTTCTATTGTAGCTTGACCTTGAGGTAACATGCTAATCTATTTAAGAAAAACTGTGTTATGGTGTCACTGCTATGGTGCAAATATCTGCTGTCTTCTGATTTGACTTTCTTTGGTCTCTTTTTTTCATTTTCTTTCTTTGCCAGTGAGTTTCATCTTTGTTGTGACTTTGTTTTCTGATGTAAAAAGATGGTTCGTGTTCATTTTTATTATGACCTATGCTTATTGTAACTACTTTTGTTATGTTTTGCAGGTGATTGCTCAATTTAAGGGACAATTCCAAGGAAGATCATCTGTTTTTGAAGTTCCGTTTGAATGCGCTGACCTGTGTTAAGCAACAAATTCTTCCGAGTTACACAGAGTGCAGTTCTCAAGCTCTTCTTATACCACGAGTGGCATGTTTTAAGTAGCAAGTTTTTCTGACTTAACACACATTAGTTCTTTATCTTTTCCTTCACCAGGAGGAAACAAATTGGTTTATGTGCATGCATATTTGGTGTTTTGAACTGCTTAGAGTCGTATATACCTGAGACGGAAACGTTGTTTTTCTTGGTTGCTCTTGACTGTTGTATAACGCATAATGTATATTTGGTGTACCGTTGACTGCTTTATGACCCAAGCCTGAGATTGCTGGTTCCAAGTCTGCAATTTGTGCTTTTCTACAACAATATTAGAAACATGATCGACTATATGTGCTACAATTCAGCGGATAACTGGCCACCTTCTGGTGGCACACCGCATGAGCTCATTAGTAGCGGTGTTGTTGCTGAACGCTGGTGGATGCAGGCAGCACTTCGCGGTCGATGGATCTATAAAGAAAGCCTACTCATCGAGGTGTATTTGGCGAGAGATTTTTTAATACTTAAATCAGTCAGTTAAGTATCGGTTAGAGTTCAAGGAACAGATGAAGAAGAAAGTGGAGTGAAGTATTAGCTCTAGAGTCAGTCTCCCTTTGGATCTTTTTATTATTTTTATTATATAGAGATAGAGTTATGGGCTATTACCTTAGAATCTGATAGGCCGTTAGTGTGTCACAATCTAATAGGCCATTGAGATTCACCTGCAATCTGTAATTATGATTGTTAGTTGTGGGCATCAGTTGTAGGTCTAAATCCGTAGATCAAATTTATTAGCTGTGGATATTAGTTGTCGATCGTGCTCACACTCTGTAGGTCATTGAGAGAATTTCAAAATTGTTCGTGTGATGAATAAGCTAATCACTTAAGGTTGAGATAGAACTGAAATCCCACCATGGGTGTACTAGTGCTCGTGCAAGCCATTTTTATCGATTGGGTTCTGATCTTGGAGTTGGTAATCGACTAAGTTGAAGATCGGATAAAGATCGATATTGTAGTGCCATTTGTCACAGATATCCGGGTGTCTCTCTTTGATATCTGAGGTGATCTTATCGAGCCAGATCATCAATAGGTGTCGGCTGTGATCCAAGAAAGAGAGGTTGAGTCTATTAGTGGATAATTTCAGTAATAGCTGTCCCTATTTTTGAGTTCGAAGTGATTTTACTGTTTTGAGCAAAAGGATTAGTTGGTTGTCAGTTATCAATCCGGCTATTCTCCTTGGACATTTATTCTGCATTGTATGATGGGTGGAGTGTTAGCTTGGAGGCAAGTTTCCTTTATTTATTTCTTGAACTTCAGCTGATTTAAATATCGAAGGGTCTTCTATTAGATACACCCGGACAAGAGAGCTTTCTCTAGAGGTCCCTCAGCTGTGGAGCACGGCCTGCATCCACCAGAGCACCTGACCCATCTCCTGATACGGCATCATCGAGGTTTAGTGGCAACAAGTGGTATTCTCCAAGATGGTGAAAATCCCTTGTACTGTTCATGAGTTTTTTTTTTTTTTTTTTTCATGGTGTGAATGATTCTCCAAGTAATTCTTATAGTTGGGCCAATAAGGAACTTAGCAGTTATTCATAGATGTTTCAAATTATTTGTGATGCCTTTGAAGAATGATGAAAGCTTACATATTATTGATCCCAGCTGTTGGTGTGGTGCACCTACCGATGGAGGGATTCACCCAAGACTCGAGAGATTTAGCAATGGTATCATCAGACCATGTTCATGCATCAAAATGCCGTAGCTTGCATACAGTGCAATATGCCAGCAAACAACCTTACCTATTTAAGCCGAGTTGAATTAAAAGACCTCCCAAGGATAGCGTATTAGCCATCTCTTCTAGTAACTTTATTTGTCATGCCCCAAATCCAGTATATAGATCGGATATATAATAGCCGCATACTCCTTAGGGTAAGATCCTAAAAATTAGATCAGATCTATCTTTTTATTAGTTCATCAATCCAATTTAGGCAGTGGCGAAGGTATATTCAATAATTTTTATTCAATAGAAAAAATAAATTTTTTGAAGCTAAAAAGAAATAAAATTAAGATCCAACAAAAGTCTAAAATAATTTTTATTTAAAAGTAGCTAAGTAGAACAACTAAAACTCTATGCTCCTCACTGATCGGTTCCAAACCGCATAAGATCTTTTGAATTTGAAATAAAAAAAATAAAAAAAAGTAAGTGAGCTTTACGGGCTTATTAAATTTCTAATATTTCTGAAGGATCAAGCATAATAAATTTTTTTTTTTCAAATATAGCTGTTGTTGGGGGATTTTTTGTCTCGTATCTATTGTGAGTCAAGAGTAACTCTGGCTTACATAGTTGGATACTTTTCTCCCTCTTAAGGTGCCTTTTGGGCTCTAGTCCAAGGAATAAAACTATGCAGGAGGAGTGTATGAGGAAATGTATGCGAAGCAACCCTCAAAATAGAGAATCCCTCATTAAGGGCGGAGACCCCCAGGCCATTCGAGCCAAGAGACCTCAGACCACAACCAACACTGACGCCCATCATGGGCCCCCAATAAATAGAGTTCCTCTAGACCGAGGGGTTGCTATTGTGGGGGAGGGGTTTTGGTCCCACATCAATAGTGAGGCAAGAGTAATTATGGCTTATATGGTTCGGCCATTCTTTCTCTCTTGAGGCGCCTTTTGAGCTCTAGCCCAAGAGACAAAATCACGCAAGGAGAGTGTAAGCGAAGCAGCCCCCAAAGCAGCCTAAAAATTGGATAATACCTCATGAAGAGTGGAGACCCCAAGTCATCCGAGTCAAGAGACCTCAAACCACAACCAATAATAGCAATGGACAATAATTAGATACATATACCAATATAATTTTTATTTTTCAAAAATATATCCGATGCATTGCAGTAAATCACAAAATCCTCTCTTAGTCCTTAATGACTACTTGTTGACCTGATGATTGATTTTGATAATTTCAAAATATTGAATATTTATGATACTAATCATGTGTTTAAGGATAAATATAGGATTTTTCAGGTGCTCACGATGAAGAAATTATCTATAGAAGAAATCTTCCAAAGATACCAAATCAAAGTACTTAAAAGAACAAGTTCTCATAAGTTTGGATGGCTCATTATGAAAAAATAAAGTTGAAAAAAATCAATATCATTTCAGATGCATTTGGGACAGGAAAGATCAAGTTTGAAAGTGATTCAAATGAGAAAATCTAAATTCAAACCTTTGAGTCGACTCATGTGGTAAAGGAGTCGACTCTGGCATATTTTGGCACAGGCACATAGTTTTGACATGCAGATGAGTCGATTCATTTTATAGACGAGCCGACTCTATTTACAGGACAGAAAGTAATTTTTGCAGGACTGAAAATGATCCAACTTGAAATAAAACCGAGCAGACTCATAAAAAAATGAGTCGACTCGTAACACAGGACAGACATAATGGCTAGTTTTTCTGCACTTCTCTAATGGCTAGTTTTTATTCCTAATGGCTATTTTAGCCCTTTTAACGACCAAAACTTCTTTTTCAGTTACTTTCAAGTCTATTAAAAGCTATAGAATCATTTGGAAAGGAAGAGAAGTAGATTAAAAAGAGAAAATCATCAAAATAAGTGAGGATTATTGAATATCATTGAAAAAAGAGAAAAAAGAGAGAGTTGTGCACTGATTTCATAGAGTTTTTAAAGAGTAATCTTCACCTACATCTTTTACATCCTCCCAAGCATTAAAGAAGAGAAGTCAAGCATCAAAAGAACAACTCTTTATCGATTTTTTTTTAGCTAAAAAAAAATTATTTTCTGTTTTATTTGTGCTGAAATTTTTGTACCTTATATTTTTAGATTTTCTGCATAAGTTTCTTTGGAGAACAAAATTTGGGATTAATTAAGGCCCGTCCAAGCTCGAAATTGGACATTATAGGTTTTGGTTGGTGAGCCTGCAAAATCAATTGGATTTAATTATGATCTCGAAAGATAATTATGTAAGATTTTGATTGATGATCCCAAAAAATTAATTGGATTTATTTGTAAGTTTGAATAAAACAAATACGCTGTAATCAGGCTGATTATAGTAAAATTTTTAAGAGGCTCTTGGAGAGTGGATGTAAGTGTAGGATTGTACCGAACCACTATAAATTATTTTATATTTATGTTGTGCCTTTTCTCTTTTGCCTTGCATTCTTTCAATCTTTACTTAGCTTGATTTAATTCTTCAATGGCTTTAATTATATCTTGATTTCGCTATTGCTTGCATTATATACATCTCAAATATACAACTTAGCTTAAATTAAAGCACATACTTGCTTAAAGTTTAATTTACCTAAAAAATTTTGAGTAACCCAATTCACTTTCCTCTTGAGTTACTACTTTTCTGGACAACAAGTGGTATCAGAGCAGATGCTCTAATATTAGTTTGTTGATCTAGCGATTTTGATCTAAAAATCATGGCAATCCAAATTAAATCCTTTCATGTTGAAGGTTATTCTATAGATCGACCCTCACTTGTTAATGGATCAAATTATACCTATTGAAAAGCTAGGATGAAAATTTTTATACAAGTACATGATCATAATCTATGGAGAATAATCAATGGCTCACACACATTTAATGCATTGATTAAGTATGAAAAGGACATGGCCCAACTAGATGCTAAGGCCATGAATATGCTCTATTGTTCATTGGGTATGAATGAATTTTATATAATTTCTTCTTATATTTTAGCCAAACAAATATAGGATCAATTAAAAATAATCTATTAGGAAGAAAATAAAAAAAAAGAATCAAACTCCCAAGAAGATAAGAAAGCTCTTCCCAACCTATGTCTCATGGCTCATGAGGATGAAAAGAAAAAGAAGAAAAAAAAATTATATATATATATATATATATATATATATATATATATATATATATATATATATATATATATATATATATATAGATTAAGAGAGAGCAAGGCAAAGAAAAAGAAGATGAAAAAGAAGAACAAAAAGTAGATAAATCATGCTTGATGGATAAAGAGGAGGAAGGTATTGCAAATCTTTACCTTATGACTCATGACGATGAGGTAAATATTAAAAAAAATTTTGAATTTACTTTTAAAAAATTATTTAAAGCCTTTAATGACTTAATAGATGAATTTAAAAAAATGAGAATGAAAAACAAAGAACTTAAAAAGTTTAATATATTTTTGACTGAAGAAAAGAATAAAATATTAATTGAAAAAAAGATCTTATGAAAGAGAAGAAAGTATTAGTTGAAGAAAAAAGGCTCTTTCAAAATATAAAAAATATTTGATTGAAAAGAATGAGAAATAGTTCATCTGTATTGTCAATCTAATATCCCGATCAGCAACTTTATCATACTCCAGATCGGAAATAGTTCTGATGTCCTCAATGGATTGCATGTCAATATGCAACTCCATACCAGATAAACAAGAATAAAAACTTACAGTTGAAAATATAATCTTCATATCTTCATTGTCAGTAATCGGAACAGGTTCATATTTCAGAATTATCGGCTGCACAATAGTAGGATATCTATATGTTACCATTATTCTATTTATACTTTTATCTATATAAAAAATTCTACATAATTTATCCTCCAACTCTTTGAATTTTATTCTATATTTTAATCAAATAGCCTTTTATGGTCGCCCAGTATACTCTATTCCATACGATCCTTTAACCATAGAACCATTGATATAATATAAGGCCGATACTATTTCTACCATTTCTACTATCTACAGAATAAATTAATTTGATTAACATAACCCAAATTATTCAAATTGATCAAATGCATAGCACAAATTAATTTAACCTAGCTCTAAATTAACACAAGTTAATCTAATTAATCTAATTCATATTAGTTAATTCAAAGTAAATAAATTAATATAATCTAATTTACTTCAAATTAATTTAAGTTAAATTTGAATTTAATTCAAATTATTTAAATTAATAAAAAATTATAATAAATAAAAATAAAAATTAATCTGACATAACAACAATTAAACTAATTAAACTAATTAAAAACAATTAATCCAAATGAAAGCACAAATCAATCTAACATAGCATAAATTTAATTCAAATTAAACAAATTAATCTATTTATTCAATTTTAAATCTAATTAACCTAACTAATCCTACTTAATTCAAATTAATCAAATTAATTCACACTAATCAAAATAATACAACAATTTCATAGAATAGAAAAAACTAATTAATAAAAATTAATCAAATTTATTGCACAAATTAATCTAACATAGCACAAATTCTATTCAAATTAAACTAATTAATTTAACTTTATTCAAATTAATAAAAATAATTTAAATTAAGTTATTAGATTAACATAAGATAATCATTGCACAAATCAATCGTGACTAACATAAATTAATCAAATTTATGACACAAATTATTAAAATTAATCAAATTAATCTCATTAATCTATTTTATTTTTAATTAAATTATTTTAATCGATTGTAGATAATCCATTTTATTTCTAATTTTTTAAATTTATTTTAAATAATAAAATTAACGTAGTCAACCTAATTACTGTAATTAAAACAAAACGAGCATAGCATAAATTAGTCATAATAATACAAAAATAATCAAATCTAAGTACATAATTTGAAATAAAAAATTAAAATTATCAAGTCAAAAAAAAAATACCATGGTCAGTTGAGGAAATATGGAATAAGAGGAGCACATGGGGAAGCTGGTGATCCAACAATCAAAAGAAAAAAAAAACAAACGAAAGAAAGGTGGGGCCAGACGATGTTGACATGCATGGCAACGGGATGGATGGGAGATCGAGAGAAAAAATCATCCAAATTAGGAGACCGAGCTAGAAACAACAAAATAGTCAAACGGCTGGAGGACCAGTCTGGGAATAGAAAAAGGTCGGACAGTTGGGGGACAAGGGGGATGAGAGTTTTGGTAAAAGGAATCTGTAATCATCAGATGAAAGGGTGATTATCCTAATCTCGTCGATTGAATCGGCAAGTTCTGAAATTGCTATTTCAGAAGGTAATTTCAGTGTGGTGCCATGTAGAATCCCTCCAATCACGTGGGAGGCATGCACGACATGAAATTATCTCCTGAATTGATAATTCATATGTGGATAATATTTTCAAAAATAAATTTGGACAGAGATATTTTTAAAATTAATAAATAAAAAAATAAAAAAATTTGGGGTAGGAGTGGATGACCGGAGCTTTCCAAAAGGAAAAAAAATTGACAATATCATTTTAAGTGATAAAACCTTGTGATAATTATACCAAAAGTTTGGGTTCTATATTTCTTTCTTTTTTTTTTCCCCCCAAATCCTGCGTTTCCTCGTACACCGTATTAATAAAATATTCTTTAGTAAAAATGGAGAAAGTGTCACATCTAATCAGCAAAACGAGGAGCATATACTTAGGGTGCAAGGAAACCGTAAAAGAACATGATTGGATGCTTCCAGATCGAGCGACGCACGTGACACGAACCAATCGAATCGGCGAGTCAGATGCAATCATGAGCGGACGGGAAAAGGGCCACCGACCAAACGTTCCTTTTTGTTTTAGCTGAAGTTATCTGGCGTTAGGTCTAAAAAGTGGGAAAATGGGCTTGAGAACGTGGTTATCCGGTGCCTTGAAAGCAAAAAAAAAAAAAAAATAAAAATAAAAATAAAATAGGGGACATATGGGTGAATCAAGTTAGGTTAGATTAAGTATGTCTAATTCCAAGATATTTGTAGGTTAAATTATTTGAATTAGATTATGAATCTTTATTGGTAGGTTGTTCTAAGGTTAAGTAAATAGATGACAGTCTTTTCCATTAAAATAAAAAAAAAATACTGATTTTGATGCATCACAATCCCCCTTACTCAAACAGCTTTGAACCTAAAGTAGTTTCATAACAAAATATTTAATTTTCTTTTACATCCAACGTATGGGTCATTACGATATATGTGAAAAAGAATAAAAAATAAATATTAAATGTGTAAGTGATGAATGAGACTCATTAACTTGATTTTAATCACATAATTTATAAATGAATAAAATGATAATGATGATATACATCATTAGATTATAACTTAAAAATATTTTAAATTTTTAAGTAAAATTTTATCCAATAGCGAATCCACTAAGGCGATTAAGATTTTTCAATTTGAATTTGTTTATGTTTTTGAGCAGTCTAGTTTTAGGAGCTTTAAACGTGCAGAATCAATGAGTTATATGGTACTTTCATTTCATCAATGGAAAGGTGATATATGTATATTAAATACTTACAATAGATACAATGTATTGTGGGTTGCATTTAACCCTTTTGTCACTTTTTTTCCTAAGTTTATTGAATTTATTTTTGTTATTAAAGTCTCAACCATGAGCATTTAATAATCACTGCTATGTTTTTTTTCTTAAAATATCTCAGATATTTTGACATTTAAGACACCAATAAATTGTCCAAGACTAACAGATTGGTTTACAGTCCAAGTCAACAGAGAAATTGATGGTCAATCTTAGAAACGCTTACCAAAATATCATCAAATATAGAACTATGAGATCACCATCCAACAGTAATAACTCCTCTTCCACGTTAGAAGACCTCACTCCGTTCATGCTACTGGGTCGAGAGGTAAAATTACCAAATAGGCCACAAGAGGAATCTCTACTTTCCAATCGGCCGCACCACCGTCGAAGGAGGTGACAGGGGTATTTTCGTCATATAGCCGTTTCCTTAATTCCTACGCCGCCCTCCGAAACTATTTACCCGCTCTATAATCCCCTCCAAAATAGGGAGCAGAAAGGCCGATCACCCTTTCTCTCTCTCTCTCTCTCTTTCTCTAAGCCTACGAAAGGTCGCTACCATGTAGAGATTTTTCTTTTCTAGGGTTTTTAGGTGGACGATTGATCTGCTTCGAGGGTTTTGGAAACCCTAGCTGTATTATCTCCTGAATCGTACTAGAAGCTGTGCTTGTTATGAGGAAATGGCGGTGCTGCTACCGGAATCGCTGCCGCTGGGGTTCCGGTTCCGTCCGACGGACGAGGAGCTCGTGAACCACTACCTTAAGGGAAAGATCAATGGCAGGATCAACTCCGAGGTCGTCGTCATCCCCGATGTCGACGTCTGCAAGTGCGAGCCCTGGGACCTCCCCGGTACTCCCCCTCCCTTCTGGTCTTGGTTCGTCCTTTTTCTGGCATAAAAATTCGATTTTTATTAGTAATTGCGGTGGTTTCTTTGATGGGTGGTGATAGATAAGTCGGTGATCAGATCGGATGACCCGGAGTGGTTCTTCTTCTCGCCGAGGGACCGGAAGTATCCCACCGGGCACCGGGCCAACCGGGCGACGGAGGCTGGGTACTGGAAGGCCACCGGCAGGGACCGGATGATCAAGACCAAGCCGCCGGGCGCGATCCTTATCGGCATGAAGAAGACCCTCGTCTTCTACCGCGGCCGGGCGCCGCATGGCGTCCGCACCAATTGGATCATGCACGAGTATCGCACATCCGAGTCTGAGTTCGACTCCGGTGAACAGGTCAGATCCTGCTTTCTTTCACTTTCTTGATCACTCTGATCGCCTAATTCTTGCTTTGTTAAAAAAGAAGGGGATTTTTTCCCACCATTCGGAGGATTAGACTTGATGCAATAAGGAGATACTTCTTGACATGGGTATATGATATTTGAAGTGCTTTTAATGTGCATTGACAACAATAAGATGAACGCGAAGCTTGTTCTTGAGAGTGGTTCTTTCATGTTCCTTTGTTTGCGTTGGTGGTTTAAGATTAAGATATTCTCCTTAATGCTGTATTAAATTTGAGGGAATTTTGACGGGGGTTGATGCCAGCTAGAGGATCATAGCTTGTTTGATAGTAGAGATACCCACTTTTTGATGTATGAAACATGGATTCTAGTAGCACAAGAATCAAAATTGGTGTATTCATGTCGCATCAGTTCTTGTAAGTGGCATTCATTGGTGAACAACTCTTGGAAATTCCAACCACTGTTGTGATCAAAGAGGCTGTTCATGGACCATATGTGAGCATTCCCATCAGCAACATACATTTTGACATGTTTTAGTTATAGACTTATGTAGATTGAGTAGACATCACATTATGGGATGAGACAATTACAGACTTAGAGTAGCAAATGAAATGAGCTGTATGATGTAAAACATTTGATTAGGATTTTCTGCTTGTTCTCAACCAAGTGCAAGTGGAACAGATCCTGATGCAATGTCAAGATGGTGGAGGAATAAAGGAAGAAAGTGAAGAAAAATACTTATAAAGAGATTCATCAAGGGAACCAGTGGGTGTATTGTTTGTTTGTGTAAATGAGATGTTTATTAACATGACATGGATGACAACATTTGCTAGTGTCTGGCATCAGCTGATATGTAGCTTCCTTACATATTATGTTTATTGAAAATTAGGTGGCTACCCCTCTAAACATGTGATATTATTGGAAATGTTTCCATGCTTATTCACCTGTTCATATTTCACATATTGTACAGGGTAGCTTTGTTCTTTGCCGCTTATTCAAGAAGCCAGAAGACAAGAGTGCAAGTTCTAATGTTGATGGAGTAGAGAGAAATGTTGGTAAGATGGAGTCAAGTTGCTTATCTCCTACTCCAGTTAGGCCTGCACCTGGTGAAACCCAGCATGGAACAGGTACCTTGCAAGAATTTCATCTGATCCAAGAGCTTCCAGAGCCAGATATGCAAGAAAATTTGCAGACGTTGGTCAACACTTCTGACACACAATCTACAGGCATTGAAAGTTGGTTGGCAAAGGGAGGAGATTGTGCAATGACATATGCTTTAGGACCTGAAGAGAGCCATTTCAATGGAAATGGAGCTCCTGTCATAAGTAATCATGCGGCTGACATAAGTGCAGAGGTAAGTAGATAAGCCATATGCATATTTGAGCTACTTAATTCTGTCATTTTGTACATCACTTCCATCCTTTCATTTATTTGAGATTTTGCCTACTTAAAGCTATCGTATTGATATGTTTGAGTCATGTAAACATTTGGCAGGAGCATATAGCTTGCACAATATATGCCTTTTTAATATCTGATAAACTCAGTGCTGCAATCATCACTGTCAAGTAAAGTGATTTTTTTTTTCTGTGTATTATTGAAGGTTGCTTCTCAATTCTTGGGCCCAGAATATGAGCAACTTGATTTGGATGATTTTCCCCACGTCAGTTCCCAAATGCCACTTTCCAAGGAATATTCCATCTGTGACATAGTTGACCAGGGATTACATGAGGATATGTTTCAAATTTGTTCTCTTGAGGTCTCTGTCAGTGATTTCTTGGACGAGTTGCTCAGTAACCAGGATGGAGATTCCATTGAGGTGTCAGATACTCACAGAGGTTCAGTCCCCAGAGTTGCGTCGGATGGTTATATTTGTATGATAGAAAAAGTTTCTCCTTCGGATTCTGCATCAGGCAACGAGAGTGGGTCAGGCAGTGATGCTGATACTGTAGCTGCAATTATACAGGTCAGAAGGCACGAAAACTTTGATAAAATGTCCTTCCAACTACAGCAATTTGGTTTATATCCACTCATCTATTAAGTTGACAAAAATTAATAAGCTTTAATAATTTTGTGTCTGCTTTTCTTGTGGACTGCAGGATGGCCTAGAATTTGATGCTGGTGCATGTTTCTCTGAGTCAGCCTCCCTGCCAAGTGGTTCTTCAGATATAGATAACGATAATGCATATCCTGTAACAACAGTCAACCAGGTCAACCTGCTTCTGGAAGAAGCAAAGGCAGGTCTACATTTAAGGAATCAGAGTTTGAGGCAGCATGTTTCTTCAATGGGCTCTGCTGCAAATTTCTGGGATCAGGAATCAACCAGGAAGCTGGAGTTCATCAAAGATGGACTCTCCAATAGTTTGTTTAATGATACGGAGAGGCCAACCTGTCAGGCCAGTACCAGTGGGACAGGAATTGAGATCAGGACTCGTCAGCATCTGCCAGCCTTGGATAAATTAATGGCAGAGCAGGGCTTAGCATTTAGAAGGTTGCTCTTGCAAAGGATAATTCATACAGGATCAATGTCCAGCACAGAAAGTGAACTAAGCAGTAAGACAGATGACAATGAGACAGATAGCGAATTGAGCAGTAAGAAAGATGAGAATGAGGTCGAATCAGTGATAACCGAGGTGAGATATTTTAGGTAATTGTTACTGTAATAATTATCTGATGGTTTGCCTCTATTTCTGAAATTAAGTGTGCCTGAACTAATGTCAGCAGGCTGGAGAATGTGCTGAGCACCAGATTCCTGAAGATACAGAAGTTGCAGGGTCTATCTTTCTTGATGATGTTGACGGCACCTGTGATCATGGTAATGAACAGCAAAACTTTCTGTTACCAGAAAGCATTCGAGTAATTGTCCCTGTGTCAGAATATCTGGTTTGCTTTTTATATTGGTTAAGTAGATGTGGAGTAATTGTTCTAACTGGCCTAATTAGGTTGCAGTAAAAATTAGTTCAAAATTGTGGGTCTGAAACCTTAAAACTTTAAAGTTTATATCTGATGCTAAGCCTACAATATGGATGGTTTGGCTCTGGATCGAAACTGTATACACAAAATTCAGGTCGGATCTAGGTCAAGCTGGACCAGACTGACCTGACTGCAGCACACCCCTTCACAATGCTAATCATGCTTGCTTGTCATGCAGATGATACAGCCTCTACTGAGGCAAGGATCGTCTCTTCAGAGATCTCCTGTGAATCTAAATCTGTGCTGAGGCAAAGAACAAGAGGTACTCATGAGAATCCTGATAAGCTCGAAGGCCTGTCTCTGCACTCAGAGACACCTGGTACTGGTTCAGTCTCTGTTACTAGAATGATTGTGGTTCTATTGGCAGTCCTGCTAATCTGTGTTGTGATAAGTCGGTATTTAAGCTCTTGACATGCTTACAAAACAAGTCCTAGTGTATGTAGTGCGCAGCAGCTTCACAGCCTCAATAAAGCTGTGTAAATTTCTGGTTCTGTTGTTAAATGTTTGTGCAAGTTAGTAGCCCTCACTAGTTTTGACTAGTTCCCACTAAAGTGCGCTTCTGTTTAAAGGCAAACGTTGTTTGAGCCCAGTAGGCAATTTGTTGCTTTGAGTCATGGGGATGGTGGAAGAAGGGATCAGTTGTTTATTTAAATAAATAAAAATTATGACACCGAAACTGTCAGTGGAGCTTTTAGTATTCCAATTGCTAGTGATTTTTCAAAATCGTCCTCCTCTTCCTTCTTAGAACTCTATAAGACACAGGGAAAGACATGGTAAGTTGATGCTTATAGTTCTGCTGGATATGGTGGACATTTTTTGTACCATATTGTATACACTTGATAATCACTTCTGACTACCTATAGATGTAATTTTTTTTAGGGCAAGTTCCTTTTGTTCCTATGCACCTACTTTATTATTCTGCGGGTTTCATGCTTGACTGGATGTGCTTACAGTGATATATTTTTTAGGAGATATTTGATAGCATGTAATTTTGACAGGATTATATGTAATTTTACAATATATAATCAGAGTACACTATTTGTTTCGTCTTTTTCACAGATAATGATATATTATAGGTATTGCAGTATTATCTCAAAAAGAGATAATCTGATTGCTTAGGGAGAGATGGCTATGTGATTATATATAATTTTGTAATCCTGCAATATTACAACAAAATAACTTCAGGATCAAAATATCTCAATCAAAATAAATCAAAATAAATTATAAGTAGTTTCAGATGGTAAAAATAGAAAAAAAAAATATAATAGGTGATATCACGAAAAATGATTGGTTTTGAAATTAAATTATTTTTTTAAAAAAATAAATAATAATCATTAAATAAGGATAGTGATATTTTGAAAAAATTAGTTTATATTTCATGTAATCTAAATTATATATCAAATATTACAATACAGAATTCTCTGTAATTTTACAATAATATTACTGTACATATCAAACACTACAATATAAGATTTTTTATAATTTTATTAAGTAATCATATTCTCTTTATAATCATATTATTATAGTA
This sequence comes from Elaeis guineensis, assembly GCF_000442705.2. Taxonomy (NCBI): domain Eukaryota; kingdom Viridiplantae; phylum Streptophyta; class Magnoliopsida; order Arecales; family Arecaceae; genus Elaeis; species Elaeis guineensis. The sequence continues at coordinate 108,412,050 of NC_026003.2, forward strand.
ATATTATTTATGCAACTTACCAAACGTCTTTTTTGATTTGCTATCTTATTCTCTTGTTGTGGTGCATTATGGATTCATGATAGTGGCAGTAGCAAATGTTACACAGAAAGCTGCTTTTGAAATCGTTAGAAGGGTCTTTTTGGCACATCATATCCAAGATTTTGTTGAAATTATATATAACACCTCTTTCTATTCATATTTACAAATCAAGCTGGATAATGTTAATTTATTTGCAAACCGATCGCTTTGGTAGGCGCCGTTCTTCTTTCTTCAAGATGGAAAAAAAAAAATGTGGGGTGAGAGAGGCTCGAACTCTCGACCTCAGGATCACTCGCAAAGCTATGAGACCTACGCGCTAGCCAACTGCGCCACCACCCCATGAGCGGAAAGTCTCTCTTCAAATGAAAACCTAAAAGTTCGTAACAAAGTCCTTCCCGATACCAATCCGCAGGATCACCATCTTCATTCCAGTTCTCTCATCTTCATTCCAGTTCTACTCTCAGCCCTTCTCCTTTCTCTTCTTGCCATCTCTTCTGCTCCACCTACTCCTAAGCCCACAATCCCTCCACTCTTCTCCTAGACACACCTACGATGGGTACAACGCCGGCCCTCGGAATCGCTCCGGCTTGTGGAGCAGGAGAAGGGGTGGCTGGTGGCCGTCCGGATGTGGATCCGCAGGCACCAGGAGCTCCGCTTCCAGGAGCAGAAAGCTACGTTCTTGCCAATGCTTGTTACATGGAATATTGCTAACTTTGATGAGTCTTGACCATCTTTTGTTATCATATAACTTCTTCTGATGCCTGATCTGTTTTTCCTTTGTTTCCTTTGTCGCTTTTCCATGTGAAGCTACTCTCTGTTACCTATGATGTTACACTCCATTTGTTGACTGAAGGACATCACAGGCCGGTGAAAGGGTAAAAGGGGTTATTGATCTTGAAGGATCTCCTATACGACTAGCTTGCCTTTAGTTATAGGACTATTTGGTATTCTTAGTTCTATTGTATCATTTGTCACAGGCTCACAGCATTAGGAGAATGCATGCATCTTTGCCATCCGTCAATATACCAACTTTAGCATGAATACATAGATGACATCTTAGTCTATGACCGTTAACTTATAATGATATAAATGCTTGTTGAAATAGAAAAAAATGACGGATGCTGTTTGAATGCCAGTGTTTAGAAGCTTGTACAGAATAAAGTCAAGGCGTGTAGGGTCCCGTAATTATGCATTTATAGGTAGACTTTGTAAATATGCAAGTCTTCACAAACTTAGTGGTTCTTTAACTACATTTTGGACTTGTTAGAATTACCTGATTTCTGCCTTCTTGATTGCTCACTGCATGCAAGTTAAATGTCCTAATTAGTTTGACTTGTCTCTGATTGGACATTTAGCGTTACTCAAAAATACTGTTGAAGATTCATTAATGGTACTAAAAAATTTCAATAAAAAAATCTAGATCACAATAGTTATCTCAAAAAATTAATTTATCAATGCTTTTAGACATTACGGATAGCTTTACAGTTTAATTTTTCATATATTTTTCTATGATATTTTGACGTGTTAGTGATCATTATTTTTAATGATTGAGTACTATTATTTTACTCAACCTATACAGAACTTGTTTGAAATATATGCAGTATTCATTAATATATTAGAACAAGAATTATAAAATTAACAATCTAGCTAAAACCATCCATAAACAATAATTACCTTAATGATTCATTTTGGAAAAATCAATAGCATCCCACAAAATTAAATTTAAAATGTAAATTACATTCTTAAGGCAAAAGTACAAAAACTCAACAAAAGTGATAAAGCAAAAGTATTTGTTATTGTGATAATCCGGCCCAATTGGGCCCAAAACCAGCCCACAAAGCCCACCAGGAAAAAAAAAAAAAAAACAGAGCAGGGAGGAAGACTCCCGATCGGAGTCTTCCTCTTCCCCGTCTCCGATCAAAAATCGGAGTCCTAGGGCCATTAAAAGACCCTAGGACGAGCTCTATAAGAACCCCCTCTTCTCCTCTAAGTGTAGATCCTTCGGTCACCGACGATCGTCAGAGTTTTTCTCCGATTTTCTCATTTGAAGCCGCGGCCCCTCGACCTGTGCTCGCCGCGATTTCTCGCCGGAAACCTCACCGAAGTCGAAGGTAAGACCCGGCCCTCCTTCCTCTCTTCCTTCCCCTTCTTCCCATGGCTTCGTGCACCCTCGCCGGCCGTCGGGTTTGTCGGAAAATCCATAAAGAGCCAAGATCATGTACGGCCGAGCCATCTCCCTCCCTTTTCCAGCCACCAGCGCCGCCGTCCATGGCGCCGCACCCCTAGGTTTGGACCCCCACCCCTCTACCTATCTTCTCCGAAGGTCATGGCCGCCGGTGATCGGCCAATGACCGGAGAAAATTCAAGGAAAAGGGCGGTCCCCTGTTTTTCCATTTTTTTCTAACTTCCCACTGGCCGAACCTCGCCGCCGGCCATCTCCGGCTCCATCGCCGTCGGTCGCCGCTGTCGGACCACCGGTCGTGCCACCACAGCCCGCCGGACCACGGGCAACGTCCCTCTAGTCCTCCCCTGTTCCGGCCAAAGAAGGCCACGGGGGGAAAAAGAAAAAGAAAAGAAAAGAAAAAAAAAAGAAAAAGAAAAGAAAAGGAAAAGAAAAAGAAAAAGGAAAAAGAAAAAGAAAAGAAAAGAAAATACAAAATAGAAAAAATTAAAAAAAAATAAGAAAAGAGAAAAATTTCCTCTCTCCCCTCTTTCTCCCTCTTTCTCTCTCTTCTCTCTCTATTTTCTCTCTCTAAAAAGAAAAGAAAAAGAAAAAGAAAAAGAAAAAAAAAGAAATATATATATTAATAATAATAATAATAAATACATGTGAGAGAAAGTTTTTCTCATCTCTCTCTAAAGTCTTTCTCTCTCTAGAATTGGACTTTCTCTCTCTACCTTCTCTCTATATTTTCTCTCTCTAGATTTTCTTCTTATTTTCTCTCTCTAGACCTTTCTCTCTCATTATGAATTTCGTCTCTCTAGGGTCATTCTCTCTCTCTGATTACATCACAGACCCTAGGATAAACTTGAGATGAAAATATGATGATCTGGGACTGCTCCGAAATTCGTGCAGTAGATCGGATCCCGATCCGATTCTTTTTCGAAATTGATAATATCAATCATGGTCAATCTATATTAAGTCACCTTGATATGATCTCTGATGATCTCAATCATGATTGCCACTTTTAAAGGATATGAAGATTCTCTCTCCACTTTCTCTCTCTACTTTCTCTCTCATGACCGACTTTCTCTCTCTAAAAAAGGTCTATGAATCATGTATCGAGTCATGCCTTTATCTTTTAGAAGCTCATATTGACTCTAACAAGATGATCTGAAGTTGCTTTGATATCCGTGCTGAATGTCAACCTCATCTGATCGTATCAAAGATCTTTCAAATTTATTATTAAAGAACCCTATTGATTGATCTTGACTTTAATTCGATCTGTGCCTCACGATTTCTTGATCAAGTCACTTGAATCTGACTCTCAGATAAAAGATCCTAAATTGCCCTGGTATCTGGATGGTCCGACACATCCGATCAACGATCCTCTTTCCTTATGATTTAATCTTATTATATTTATGGAATAGAATTTGATAATGATTTGATATTTTAAATAGGATTAGCTGATTCTTCTAACGAAGTCCGAAGATCTAAGATGAACGAGGTAAGTGGATCTTATGCTCCTTATTTATTTTTAAATGATCATGTTTTTATGCAAAGAATTGCTATTGATGAAATCATAATTTTTCATAAAATAAGGATCGGCATATGTGATATGAAAGAGCATGTTTTATTATGAGCATTGATTTTATGAACATGTTTTATGAAAATAGTATGATTATGAAGCATGAATTTCATTGTTTTTCCATCTATGATATATATGCTTTAAGAAAAAGATATAAAGATTTCAAAGGCTCTCAGATGGCTATGAATGAATCCCTTCGGAAGGTCGACATCCGGAGCTAGCATCCACATGAAACATGGCCCTGCCAGCGGGTATAAAGTTGGCACATGAATTAAGAACTCTGTCGATTAAGAAACATGGCCCTGTCACGGGTATAATAGTGACCTTAGCACGAATATCTGTGAGCAATGTTTTGAAACATGACATGAATACATGATGAAAATGATTTACGATTCATGATTGTGAAATATACATGATTTATGCATGCATGATGAGTTTATAACTTGTTTTGTTATATGCTCTATGAAATGCTTTATTTTGTATTATCTGTTATTTTCTAAATATTGCATTCTCATAAAAAAAAACTTATGCTTGATCCGATAAGGAAGTGCAAGTTCTACTTACTGGGCTAGTGTAGCTCATATTTTTTTTGTTTTCTTTTTGTTTGAACAGAGAAATAAGGTTAGGATCGGTAAAAGGAATCCAAGCTTGAAGATCGGCATAGCAAGCTGAAAAATTTGACAACAGAAGTTTAATTTATTTTATAATCATGAATTTGTAGTTATTTATGAATGTTGAGATTCGGGTTAGTACTTGCTTTTGGATTTAGATGCTCTGAACCCATATTGGTTCGATTATTTGATGAATAATAGAATTGAATCTTTTTATTTGACGGATTTTAGATGATTATGATGAATTGGCTTCGTGTTATCGTGGGCTCCATCCCTCGGTAGCATGGCCGTGTTATGTCCCCGATTTGGGGCGTGACATTTTATGGTATCAGAGCTTAGTTATAATCTTTGGGGATTATGATATAAATAATATAAATGATTAGGATATGATAGATTAATATCAGAGTTTAGGTTTAAGATCATTGAGATTATAAAGTGATATCAAAACTTTATATATGATCAATAGGAGGTGACCGAGTGGAGTATAATGGATAAAATCAGAGCTTAAGATTATGATCATTAAGGACGTGATAGAATGATATAAAGTTTAGGTTATGATCACTAGAGAATATGACTTAAGTGGTATTTGAGCTTAAGATTATCATTATTCGAGATTGTGACTTTAATGATATTTGAACTTGAGGCTAAGATCATGAGGAACATGATAGATATAAAAGAAATGATTCAATAATTTGATTTCGAATCAATAGGTATTATGATAAATTTATGCATAAGTGGCATATGATGTCTATAATAGAATTGATGAGTTATATTTTAGATTTCAATTAGCAAGGTTGATCTGAGTACGAGAAGTGTTGATCCTAGAATGAAGTGGGAGGTATTGATATATTATGTTAGGTATATTTGATGACATTGGAATGCTAAACCTATATGGATAAAGGACATGATAACTTTGCTGATTTTCATGTTAATTTCTTTGCAAAGAAAGGTTGGTTTGGAAGTTGTCTAAATGATTGTAAGGTAACTCGAAGGTTAACTCAAATTAATTCTAGACATATTGGATTCTTGAGGAGTGATGAAGCTTATGTAATAAATTCAAACATAGAAGGTGGATGAAGATTTAATTTTGATGTGCTATGTCTAAGAGATAGTAATGACAAGAAATCTTAAATTTTATCCTAAATTGTATATGAAATCTGAAAGTTGAATCTATCTTTGGTTGATCTAATATACAAAGATATTTTTATTTTAGATAAACTTAGATAATTTGGTAAGTTGAGATCAGAGTGCGCAGCAAAAGCGTGATGGTCTGAATTGATTAGAAATATTAATCCTTTAAATCAAAAGATATTATGAAATACGTTAGTTGGAAATAAGGAAGGATTTTACTGATAATAAATGGATGCTAGAAAAAAAAAAAATTTTTTTCCCTCCGAATTATTGATCGAAAAGAGCAAGTTCTAAGACGGCATATCTTTCCGTATGTAAAGATTCATTGGAGTAATCATGAAGAGAAAGAGGCCACTTGGGAGCATGAAGATGATATGAAGACGAGATATCCATACTTATTTGAAAATGAAGGTATGTTAAATTTCGAGGACAAAATTTTTTTTAAGGAGGGTGGAATGTGATAATCCGGCCCAATTGGGCCCAAAACCAGCCCACAAAGCCCACCAGGAAAAAAAAAAAAACAGAGCAGGGAGGAAGACTCCCGATCGGAGTCTTCCTCTTCCCCGTCTCCGATCAAAAATCGGAGTCCTAGGGCCATTAAAAGACCCTAGGACGAGCTCTATAAGAACCCCCTCTTCTCCTCTAAGTGTAGATCCTTCGGTCACCGACGATCGTCAGAGTTTTTCTCCGATTTTCTCGTTTGAAGCCGCGGCCCCTCGACCTGTGCTCGCCGCGATTTCTCGCCGGAAACCTCACCGAAGTCGAAGGTAAGCCCCGGCCCTCCTTCCTCTCTTCCTTCCCCTTCTTCCATGGCTTCGTGCACCCTCGCCGGCCGTCGGGTTCGTCGGAAAATCCATAAAGAGCCAAGATCATGTACGGCCGAGCCATCTCCCTCCCTTTTCCGGCCACCAGCGCCGCCGTCCATGGCGCCGCACCCCTAGGTTTGGACCCCCACCCCTCTACCTATCTTCTCCGAAGGTCATGGCCACCGGTGATCGGCCAATGACCGGAGAAAATTCAAGGAAAGGGGCGGTCCCCTGTTTTTCCATTTTTTTCTAACTTCCCACTGGCCGAACCTCGCCGCCGGCCATCTCCGGCTCCATCGCCGTCGGTCGCCGCTGTCGGACCACCGGTCGTGCCACCACAGCCCGTCGGACCACGGGCAACGTCCCTCTAGTCCTCCCCTGTTCCGGCCAAAGAAGGCCACGGGGGGAAAAAGAAAAAGAAAAGAAAAGGGAAAAAAAAGAAAAAGAAAAGAAAAGGAAAAGAAAAAGAAAAAGAAAAAAGAAAAAGAAAAGAAAAGAAAATATAAAATAGAAAAAATTAAAAAAAAAATAAGAAAAGAGAAAAATTTCCTCTCTCCCCTCTTTCTCCCTCTCTTCTCTCTCTCTATTTTCTCTCTCTAAAAAGAAAAGAAAAAGAAAAAAAAAAGAAATATATATATAATAATAATAATAATAATAATAAATACATGTGAGAGAAAGTTTTTCTCATCTCTCTCTAAAGTCTTTCTCTCTCTAGAATTGGACTTTCTCTCTCTACCTTCTCTCTATATTTTCTCTCTCTAGATTTTCTTCTTTTTTCTCTCTCTAGACCTTTCTCTCTCATTATGGATTTCATCTCTTAGGGTCATTCTCTCTCTCTGATTACATCACAGACCCTAGGATAAACTTGAGATGAAAATATGATGATCTGGGACTGCTCCGAAATTCGTGCAGTAGATCGGATCCCGATCCGATTCTTTTTCGAAATTGATAATATCAATCATGGTCAATCTATATTAAGTCACCTTGATATGATCTCTGATGATCTCAATCATGATTGTCACTTTTAAAGGATACGAAGATTCTCTCTCCACTTTCTCTCTCTACTTTCTCTCTCATGACCGACTTTCTCTCTCTAAAAAAGGTCTATGAATATGTATCGAGTCATGCCTTTATCTTTTAGAAGCTCATATTGACTCTAACAAGATGATCTGAAGTTGCTTTGATATCCGTGCTGAATGTCAACCTCATCTGATCGTATCAAAGATCTTTCAAATTTATTATTAAAGAACCCTATTGATTGATCTTGACTTTAATTCGATCTGTGCCTCACGATTTCTTGATCAAGTCACTTGAATCTGACTCTCAGATAAAAGATCCTAAATTGCCCTGGTATCTGGATGGTCCGACACATCCGGTCAACGATCCTCTTTCCTTATGATTTAATCTTATTATATTTATGGAATAGAATTTGATAATGATTTGATATTTTAAATAGGATTAGCTGATTCTTCTAACGAAGTCCGAAGATCTAAGATGAACGAGGTAAGTGGATCTTATGCTCCTTATTTATTTTTAAATGATCATGTTTTTATGCAAAGAATTGCTATTGATGAAATCATAATTTTTCATAAAATAAGGATCGGCATATGTGATATGAAAGAGCATGTTTTATTATGAGCATTGATTTTATGAACATGTTTTATGAAAATAGTATGATTATGAAGCATGAATTTCATTATTTTTCCATCTATGATATATATGCTTTAAGAAAAAGATATAAAGATTTCAAAGGCTCTCAGATGGCTATGAATGAATCCCTTCGGGAAGGTCGACATCCGGAGCTAGCATCCACATGAAACATGGCCCTGCCAGCGGGTATAAAGTTGGCACATGAATTAAGAACTCTGTCGATTAAGAAACATGGCCCTGTCACGGGTATAATAGTGACCTTAGCACGAATATCTGTGAGCAATGTTTTGAAACATGACATGAATACATGATGAAAATGATTTACGATTCATGATTGTGAAATATACATGATTTATGCATGCATGATGAGTTTATAACTTGTTTTGTTATATGCTCTATGAAATGCTTTATTTTGTATTATCTGTTATTTTCTAAATATTGCATTATCATAAAAAAAAACTTATGCTTGATCCGATAAGGAAGTGTAAGTTCTACTTACTGGGCTAGTGTAGCTCATATTTTTTTTGTTTTCTTTTTGTTTGAACAGAGAAATAAGGTTAGGATCGGTAAAAAGAATCCAAGCTTGAAGATCGGCATAGCAAGCTGAAAAATTTGACAACAGAAATTTAATTTATTTTATAATCATGAATTTGTAGTTATTTATGAATGTTGAGATTCGGGTTAGTACTTGCTTTTGGATTTAGATGCTCTGAACTCATATTGGTTCGATTATTTGATGAATAATAGAATTGAATCTTTTTATTTGACGGATTTTAGATGATTATGATGAATTGGCTTCGTGTTATCGTGGGCTCCATCCCTCGGTAGCATGGCCGTGTTATGTCCCCGATTTGGGGCGTGACAGTTATAATTTATTAGAATCTATACATAAATATAAAAAAGAAAAAAACTAAAGTCCAAAGCAATTCATCCGATGCCTAAGCAGGTACCATATGCAAAAAAAAAAAGAAAAATCAAGAATTTAGATCATTCATATGGTTTTTAGGTGAGGAAAAAGTAAAAAGGTTATTTGCCTTCTACACTATTGATCATTATAGATTTAAAATGCAAGTTACTCTAGCAATAACTAAGATTTAAATCTACATAATAACTTTCGTCCAAAAAATATATAAGTTCGTCAAGCTTCAGTCTTCCAAAGAGAAAAAAAAATCTATCATATCAAATTTTTAGCTTTAATACCTCCAACTCTCCAACCTATGACTCCAAATCCATCAATTATAGTTGTGTGCAAATTAGTCCCAATGACACTATTAGGCTATAGAATGCCACTACAACAAAACAGATTATTAGCGATGAAAAATTTTCATCGCTAATAATCTATTTTCATCGCTAATAGTTATTAGCGACGAAATATTCATCACTAATTATTTATCGTAAATAATCACATCATTGATAATATTTTACGATGAAAAAAAATTTCATCACTAATAAAGAGTATTTACGATGAATATTTTTCATCATTATAAAATTAAAGATGAAAAATTTTAAACATAAAAAAAGTATTTGCGACGAACAATACCGTCGCTAATAAATAAAAAATTAATAGTAATGAAAATATTTTCGTCGCTATTAATTCTAAAAGTTTTAGCGACAAAAATTTATGTCGCAAAAAAGATTTTTTATAATGAAAATATTTCATCGCTATTAATTTAATAAAAAAAATTTAGAAAAAAATTGAATAGTATTAGCGACGAAAATATTACGTCATAAATAAGATAATTTCTGACAAAAATTTACGTCACTAATAATTATTTATTAAAAATTAAATTATGTTAGTAAAATATTTTTGACGACGAATCTTTCATCGAAAATAATTTCATCGCTAATAATTTAATAATATATTTTTAAAAAATAATTTATGAATATATATTTTTAATTTATATGTATGATATTTTTATAAATTAAAAAAATTAAAATAAAAAATTTACATAATAAACTGATAAATAAATTTTATTATTTTATTATATTAAATCAAAATTATAAGAGGTTTGAAATAAAAAAAAAGTATATGAATAAACCGTCAAATATCGGCATCTGGAGAATGAGCTGGGGAAGGAGAGTGCTCGACGGAGCTCAGACAGGCCTGCTTCTACCTCATCAGTTGTATCGTCTGCTCCATCTGCGTCATTCGCTTAATCATCTAGATCTGGAGCTGCTGATACCTGTCGACGCATGCAGCCAACTCCTGAGCTCACTGCTCAATTTACTGTCGATCCTCGGCAGCCTGCTTCTGCACCTCCATCAGTCGAGCCTCATATGCAGAATGGATGTCAGCCCTAGATGAACGTGAGGATGAGAGAGCAGTGATTCCATATCCTAGACCCCCTAACATAACAGGATCTCATATCGAGCACCCGATCACAGATCTCATCATCTGTGGGTGCGGTCGAGCCCTCAGGGGTAGGTTGAGATCTCATACCTATCATATGGTCCTGAAAATTAAAGTTATAGTTATTTTAATTTTGTAATAAAAATCACACTGGAATGAAAAAATAATTGAAAAAACTTACAAAGAGCTCCTAGATCTCCGTCGTTCACTCTCCCGACTGTCGCTGGTGGATCCGCTGGTAGATATCGATCCTATTAGGAAGCTTGCCACTCTTAGCATCTCTCTGTAATTTAAAAATTAATTAAAAAAATTTTAAATAACTAGAGAATTATATGCTAATTAAAAATTAAAAATTACCTACCATGTGCTCCATATGACAAGCGAACGATCTCGAACCCCCACAATACAGTATGGTCTGTCTCGCCCGAATCACGACGTTCTAGGCACATCGTCTCTGTAAAATTATCAGTCAAATTAGTAGATAACAAATTTAATTTAAGAATAAATGATTCAGTCATTAAACTCTAAAAAAAAAATTTAGGTGTGTAACCTGATATATCGATCTTTGTAATGCCAGCATATGGCAGTCCAATCATCCATAGTGATGCTGTTATAGGGCTGCTGCCGTACTGCCTCCTCTCCATGATCTTGCACCACATGGTACCAATGCTGATGCATGTGATGGCGATAATCTTTGAAACGCAATGATAGATGAGTGTCCACGGCTCGTCTCACACGATTCTCCTCGAAATCAATAATGTCGAATACACCCTGCCAATAACAAATATTAGAAGAATACTATATAAATTAAATATTCATAATATAATATATTTTATCTGTAAGTGGATGTAGAAAATCTCTCTCTGAGCCGGTAGAACGTGACGCCAATCGAAGAGCATCACGGGGGCATAACTGTGGCATATGATGCCCAGCTCAATCTGCCATGGCTCGCACCATCCCCTAATGGGTCTGGTGTAGCCGACTGGTATCTCGATCTGGAGATATTGTCTCGGATGCTCGCGTCTCCAATGCTCTAGAGCGAGATTCTTCGATGGACCTCACTCTCACCTCACTACCGATGAAGACTAGCTTGAAACAACAATAAATAAATCATTAGTATGATCCAAATAAAAGAATCAAATTTTATTATATAAAAAATATAATAATACTACTCGGACCAGTCTCACTGGGACCTGCCAGTGCAGGACCCTCTGATAGTGGAGCCAGTGCAGCAACAGAGATTGGTGAAGGTGCCTTAACCTCCGAGGTAGACTGTGAATACGAACATCGCCGTCTGTCTCCCGGTGCCATATCTGCAATAATTAATATATAAATAAATATAATATTGAATAATAATAATAATAATCAAATAATATTCTAATGAATACAATTATATCGCATACCATTATTGCAAGAGAAGATTGAACGAAGAATATAGATCCACTCATCAATATTCATATTTTCCTCGATGTGTAGATCCTCTTCCGAATCACAATAATCGATATATGTGTCGTCTTCTATCTCATCGTCATTTATGAATTGATCGTCGTCCTCCGACTCATAAATATTAAATACAAAATCAGCTTCAACTTCGTTGGACGGTAGATCAGCCCTATTCAAAGGTGTCGTTACAAGTTCTTCATCAACCAAAAGCTCAGCTAATATTTGTTCTTCTTGCTGAAAAGCTTCTTCTTCATGTAAATCTAAATTTTCATCTATCTTTAATCGGGTTGGTATGTCATATATGCCGCTAAGTGCTATTTTTTGTACAACATGCCAATTACTTCTATACTTTAGATCCTTCAAATATATTACTTGTTTCGCTTGAGTTGCTAATATATACGGCTCATTTTGGTACCATGTTCGTGCAAAATTTATACTGATAAAATGTAAATCAATATGAATACCGATCTTTTTATTACTAATATCCCACTATTCACATTGAAACAAAAATACAGAATTACTGGACCCATACTTCAGTTCTATGATATCTACCAGTACACCATAATAATCAATCTCTTCTTCTCCTTCATATCCTGTTGTAGCAATCTCACTATTCTGGATCCGTTATTGCATCTCAAGCTCCCATATGTGAAATTTCATTGCTCTAATGATACATGATGTATAATGATTAACCTTTTGATTGGAATCACATGCTAAATCGTACAACTCATCGGTCGCACCCACTTCTTTATTGAAATACTTATGTTTCATCTACACCATAACATAAAAAATTATGTTGGTCGTTGCCCAGCTATGCAACCCAAGAGGGGGGATAAATTGAGTTTTTAAAAATTTAAAATTAATTTAGAACCACAAGAATTAAGTAATAAAAGGCAAGTTAATTGAAGTGAGTGATTAAGCAAAGTGAAGATATTAGATGCAAGAGTGCAAGAAGGAAAAGAAAATAAGATAGATAACAAGTAAGCACACCACAAACAACCAAGATTTATAATGGTTCGGTGCCAACCTTGCACCTACATCTACTTCCCAATCTCGTACTTGAAAATTCAAAACCACTAAACCATATTCAACAAGAATACAACGTCGGTACCTCCGACTCTAGCTATCCCAAACTAGAACACTTATTTTTCAGGTACAAGCCAACCCAATACAATCTAATTCAAGGTTCGGATCAACCTTTCCACATTTTGAAACCCTTCCAAAACTAAAGATCAACTCAAAAATAGAGTATAACTGTTAATCACACAGAAATACAAATGTAGCTCCTTTAATGAGCAAATAAAGCTTTAAATACACTTTACACAACAATGAAAAAGCTTTTCTGATTCTCCTCAAGGTTGTTGAAGACTTGAATGAGCTCTTGAGGAGTTGGTGAACTTGAAATGAAAGCTTCTTTAACTTCAAGAAGGCTCTTTGCTTAGGGCTGAAATGAATGCTTGAAAAATCTTCTTTATTCCCTCCTTTAAGTGCCTTTTATAGCTTCAAATGATGGTGGAGAGTAATCTGAATAGTTTTAGAGCCGTTGGAGATCATTAAATGAGCATTAAATGCATCAAAATGAGCTAAAAAACTAGTTGTTACGGAGTTTTTCCATCGCAGGAGTCGACTCATAGGATCGACTTATACACATAAGTCGACTCATGGAGTCGACTGCTGTGGCACAGAATAGCAAATAATTATTCTGTAATTTTGACGTGTATAGCAACAGAGGTCGACTCATGCACAAGGGTCGACTCATGGGATCGACTCAATTAGGTGTGCCAGCCAAAAAACAGCATACCGTTCAGCCCCATTTGACATGAGTTGACTCATGGGATCAACTCAATTTTATAAATATTATTTTCTTTCAAAATATACATCCAAAAATTATGAAATTTTCTCCAATAGATCACAAATCTTCTGTTCTTACTCTTGAGACTTTCGAATTAGGACTTGATAAAATTACGATTTTGCTTCTGAAAAATAATAAATCTTTTTTCAAGTCAAAATTATTAGTAACCCCCTCAAATACTTTATAATCATCAAAATCAATTCAAGGAGCAACAATCTCTCCCTTTTTGATGATGATAAAATACTTGAGCAAAAGCAGAGTATAACATATGTAAAGCATTGAACATGAATTTCAAAGTTATGAAGATGCATCATTTTAAATATTATAGTCAGTTATTTGAATGAAATGCATCATGTATAGTTTAAAGATCAATTTAAATTTACTTATTAGATCATTTGCTTTGAAAATTGCTGACAATTTTGATTCTTTGACACATTTGCTTGGACAATTTTGCTCATTTGCTTTGATAATTTTGTTTATTGCTCTCGATTTTATTTCTCTATTGCTTATTGCTCGATTTCGATTTTTGATTCTTTACTCCTTTTTTACAGCATCAATTAAGATCTTAAGGAATTTTGAAGAGAGAAAAAAAGGATAACATAAAAGATATAGTTTCTCTACTCCCCCTTTTTGATATCATATTTTATTTTCTTTACTCGTCCTCTTTCATTGTTTATTTCTCTACTCTCCCTCACTCTAGCAATTATAAAAGACATATCAATTTGCTCATTTAGATGATATTGCTATTCATGATATTTCATTACACATATATGAGTCATTTTTCATATCTTATAATTAAAATATTTTAATTGATCTTATTCATAAACATTAATCCAAAGACATTCATTGAAATTCAAAGCATAAAAAAATATATATATCAAAATATGACTGAATATATTAAGTCAAAATACATAGATCATACAAAAATCATGGATAACAACTATCCAAGAGTCAATCAGCCAACAAAATACAAAGGCCATAAGATAGATCTTAGACAAAAAAAAAGATTAACTATTCTAGATCTAATAGATATCATGGCTAGAGGGATCAGAATCTGAATAGTCAGAGATATGATGAGGAGATGTAGGATCAAATCCATGGATACGATCTCGACCACGTCTGCCTCGGCCACGGGTAGAAGTACCAACACGAGTAGAGGGACGAGAGGATCCTGGAGCTTGGGAAGCTACGAACTGTACTAGAAGAGAAAGTCTGATGGTGTCCAAAAGATCCAAGGCTCTCGACACAGACTGTATCAGGGTACTAAACTGAGTAGAGGCAGTCTCACTGGAGCCCCTGATCTCTCTCCTCAAAAAGTCAAATCCACTCTCTAAAACTCCTTGAAGTCTAGCCGCCACTGCAGATAGGTCTGAGACCTCTGTGATGTTCTCTTGTGGCTGGGGATGGACTAAGGCTAAAACTTATCCCTGCAAGTCTAAAACTCTGCCTGTCAGTCTCAAAATATATCCCTCAAGCTACTCAATACGTACGAACTTAGCAGTAAGCATCTGAAAGATGGTAGAGATATGAGGGATCATGGTCTAATCTGAAACAGCCTGAGAAGTCATCCCCTGAGCAAAATCTGAGGTGGCAAACTGCTGAGATAAAATGGAGACAACACGCTGGGACATCATCTCAATTTGATCGTCTGCTAGTCTGATCTCTGAATGATCTACTCTGCTCCCAGACTACGATACAGAAACATGCCTCCTCACAGACTCTGAAGGACCAGCCTCGTGATCAGACATGAACTGAATATCTGGAGATGCTCTATGATCACGAGGAGGTGAAGACGGTCACTCCTCCTCTGCTCTCTCCTCAGCTAGCTCCTTTACTCTTTCCTCGACACTCTTTGACCAACCGCCATCAGTCTTTGAAAAATCCATGCGATGCAGTGTGTGACGGTTGATGGTGTCAGAATGAGACAACCTAGTAACTGCCTCCCCCTCAAAACTGACTTCGAACCTCCTAAAGACCAGAGTGAGTGCCATACCATAAGGCAAGTGAGCCTTAGACCTGTTCAGGGTCTCTCTCATGGCCTCAAACATCAAAGCAGGAAGGTTCAAGGGAGTCTGGGTGATCACATGGTACATGATGCAAATATCTCTACTAGATAAGAGGTCATGTCTGCTACTCCTAGGGACAAACAGTTTGGTTACCATGTGATGTAATAGCCTCATCTCAACAGAAAAAATTTTTGCTTTTAATTTATTCAAACTTCCAGTAAAAGTTCTCCCTAAGATAACATTAATTCCTTCTTCTTTAATTGGGAGCTCCATATTAGTATAACCTTCACAAGGCAAATGCAGAATTTTCCCAAATGCAAAGAATCAAGAATAATATCAACACCTTTCACTGTAGACTTTACTATTCCATTGAAGTAGCTTAAATTCAAATAAAATTGTCTGATCAGATCAACATAAGTGTTTTCTTTCAATAGACAGTAAAATTTTCATCTTTGATTTTTAATTTTTGATCCAATAGAAAATCCTTCTTTTTCAAAAAACTTGAAATCTATATTCTTCCCAGGTTCCACTTTTCGATCAGAGAGAGGTACCTTACTTGGACTGATTGGAACTGTATAGAAGCTAAAGCAGGATCTGAAGCTGGGATTGGAGCAGGAGAGGGTTCGGCTGCTATTCTTTTTCTGCGCACACTCTCTTCCAACCCATGAACAGATTTTCTTCTTTGCGGTAGCTTCATTTGGGGAGCCATTTGGACAAAAGAGACTTACAAGGAGCTTAAAAGACTAAATGAGAGGTAGAGAGGAAAAGATTTTAGAAGAAAAGGCAAGAATTTTGGAGAGGTAAGTCACTGTTTGGAGAAGAGGGGTAGGATCTAGGACAAGCTCGAATTGCCCAAATGAGAAAGAAAGAGGAGAGGAAGTTGGTTCCTAAACGGATAATTTGAAGGATGAAAATCGGTGGGAAAAAGATTTGAGAGAAATCTTCGATTTGAGGAGAAGAGAGGGAGAGCTTTTGATTCGGTGAGAGGAAAAAGAAGAAGGGCTGAGTCGGCTCAAAAAAAATTTCTCAATAAAAAGAGAGCGCCCGAAGGGTTTTGACAGAATTACAAGTTTACCCTAGGATCGACTCTGGAGGTCGACTCATGGCACAGAAAAATTCACAAGAATGATGGAAAAATTTGAAAAAAAATCTAAAATTTTGAGGAAAAAGTGTCTAACTAGAGATTGATCATGTGAAGTACAATTTTGAGCTTTTAAGAAAAAAGAAGAGATGAGAATTGAGCTCAACAAATTTGGTTCAATAAATTTTTGACATTAATAACTTGGAATTAGAGAGATACTTAAGCTGATGGATTAAGGATTCCTAGTTCTCTTCTAATTTTACAAAATCTATCTTCACTTAAGACCTTGATAAAAATGTCAGCCAATTGTTTCTCAGTACATACATAGTCAAGAATTATATTATTGTTTTGAACATGTTCTCTTATGAAATGATGTCTAATTTCAATATATTTTGATCTAGAGTGCTGAATTAGATTTTTAGTTAGATTGATAACACTAGTATTATCACATCTTATGGGAGTTTTATTGAGTTTGATGCCAAAGTTCTTAAGTTGTTGCTTAATCCACAAGATTTGAGCACAACGACTTTCGGCTGTAATGTATTCGCCTCGACCGTAGACAGTGCCACCGAATTTTGCTTCTTGCTAAACTAAGAGATTAAGTTAACTCCAAAGAATTGGCAAGTTCTACTAGTACTTTTTCTATCTAATCTACATCTAGTAAAATCGACATCTGAATATCCTATTAAGTCAATTGATGAGTCCTTAGAATACCATAGTCCTAGAGTTTGTGTACCATTTAAATATCTAAGGATTCTTTTAATTGCATTTAAATGTGATTCTTTTGGACTTGATTGAAAGCGAACACAAAGATATACACTAAACATAATATCTGGTCTACTAGCAGTTAAATAAAATAGAGAACCAATTATGCCTCTATAAAATTTTAAGTCTATATTTTTACCTCTTTCATCCTTGTCAAGCTTATATGATGGGCTCATAGGTGTACCAATTGCTTTGGAACCCTCCATTTCAAATCTTTTGAGTAGTTCTCTTGTATATTTGCTTTGAGTGATAGAGATTCCTTCCTTTGTTTGTTTGATTTAGAGTTCGAGAAGAATGTAAGTTCTCCCATCATGCTCATCTCGAACTTCCCCTGCATGAGCTTAGCAAAATCTTGACAAAGAGTTTCATTAGTAGATCCAAAAATAATGTCATCAACGTATATTTGTATAACTAAGATATCATCTTGATTTTTTTTTAATGAAAAGGTTGTGTCTATATTTTCTCTTAAAAAATTATTATTAAGCAAAAATTTACTTAGCCTTTCATATCAAGCCCTAGGTGCTTGTTTCAAACCATATAATGCTTTGTTTAATTTAAAAAAATAATTAAAAAATATATAATTTTCAAAATCGAGAGGTTATTCTACATAAACTGCTTTAGCAATATATCCATTTAGAAAAGCACTTTGGACATCCATTTGGAATAACTTAAAATTCATAAAGCAAGCATATGCAAGTTAAAATCTAATTACTTCTAATCTAGCAACAGGTGCAAAGGTCTCATCAAAATCAATTTCCTCTTCTTGATTATAACCCTTTGCAATAAATCTTACTTTATTCCTAATTACATTTTCATATTAATTCAGTTTATTTCTATATACCCATTTTGTGCCAATTACTGGATAATTTTTAGGTCTTGATACTAAAGTCCACACATTATTTCTTTCGAATTGATTAAGTTCTTCTTGCATTGTATTTAACTAATTATAATCTTTTCAGCTTCATCTATGATTTTAGGTTCAAAATGAGAAACAAATGCAAAATAATTGTATGCATCTCTAAGAGAGGAACGAGTTCTTACTCCATGTGTAGGATCACCAATGATCAATTCTTTGAGTGATTGTGATCATATCTCCATTCTTTAAGTAGATCATTTGCACCTTGAGGTTGTTCTTGTTGTTCTTCACCTTCATCCTCTTGTTTGTTTTCATGTTCTTCTTCATTTTGAATTGTTGAGTCTTTTAGGGTGATCTCCTTCATCCCTTCTATAAGAGGATCTGCATCATCAATACTTTTATTCTTCCTTGAAGAAAAATTATTAGTTTCATCAAAAACAACATGTATTGACTCCTCTACTACTAAAGTTCTTTTATTAAAAACTCTAAAAGCTTTGCTAGAAGAGGAGTAACCAAGAAAAATAGCTTCATCGGATTTTACATCAAATTTTTCTAGTCTTTCTTTACCATTGTTCAAAACAAAACATCGACAACCAAAAACATGAAAATATGCAATGATTGGTTTTCTTCTTTTCCAAAACTCATAGGGAGTTTTCTTTAAAATTAGTCTAATTAAAGTATGGTTTAATATGTAATATGCCGTGTTAATTATTTCCATCCAAAAATATCTTGGGAGGTTGCTTTCACATAGTATGGTACGGGTCATTTCTTCGAGGGTTCTATTTTTCTTTTCTACTACTTCATTTTGTTCGAATGTCCTAGGTCTGAAAAGTTATAGTCAATATTTTTTCATCACAAAATTTTCAAAATCTTGATTTTCAAATTCGGTTCCATGATCACTTCGAATATTTTGAATTGAAAAATCTTTTTCATTAGTGATTTTTCGATAAAATTTTGAAAACACATGAAAAATTTCATCCTTATGTGCCAAAAAGAAGATCCATATAAAACGAGAGAAATCATCAATAATCACAAAGCCATATCATTTTTTACCTAGACTAGTAGTTCTAGTGGATCCAAATAAATCCATGTGCAATAGTTCTAATGACCTAAAAGTTGAAACAATATTTTTAGATTTGAATGAGACTCTTATTTGTTTACCCAGTTGGCATGCATCACAAATTCTATCCTTTTCAAAATTCAATTTGAACAAGCCGGTAATCAATTCCTTTTTAATAAGTTTTGAAAGTAAATACATGCTAATATGTGCAAGCCTACGATGCCAAAGTCAATTAGTCTAATTAATCTTGGCATTCAAGACTACTAGGCATTGCATGTTTATTTTGAAAAGATCATTCAAACTACCATATAAACATTACCATGTCTATGCCCAACAAATTTAATGTCTTCATCAATAGGACTAGTTACTATACATAATGAAGATTCAAAAATGACTTTGTATCCTTTATCACAAAATTGACTGATGCTTAATAGATTATGTTTCAAACCATCTATTAATAAAATATTTTCAATATACTTGGAGGGAGTGATACCAATGTTATCTATACCGATGATCTTTCCTTTGCCATTGTCTCCAAAGGTGACCATCTCTCCATCTTTAGCATCAAGTGTGATGAATTGGGATTCATCACCAGTCATGTGTCTTGAGCACTCGCTATCAAGATACCATTTTCGATTTGTTCCTTGGGATGCAAGACATACCTACATATAAAAATCAAGTTTTGACTTTAGGTACCCAAGTTTTCTTGGGTCCTCTTTGGTTAGTCACAACGGTTTCTTTTGGAATCCATATTTTCTTCACATTAGAATTTTCAGATTTGTTAGAAAAATATGTATAGGATTTGTGTCCTACTTTACCACATTTAAAGCAAGTAATATTTGAAAACTTATTGCATGATGAGTTTACAAAGATATTTTTTAAAAATTTTTATTTTTTTAAAGGATTATATCTAAGACCGGCTTTATCATAAATGGTCTTTTGATTATCAAGTATCATTTGAAGTTTATTTGAACTTAAAGTGAACTTTTCAACCATTGGTTTTAACTTGGCAATCTTATTTTTTAAGTTCAGATTTTCTTGAAACAAGATTAATTTTTTATTTAAAATAATCTCATTTTCTTTTAGCAAAGATTGATTCTTTGATTTCAATTCTTTTTTTTTACCCCTAGCTTCTTTAGTTCATCAATTAGATCATAAAATGCTTCATGAAATTCTTCAAAGGTAAAGTCATTAAGAGTTTCAGTGTTTACCTCATTTTCATGTGCCATAAGGCATAAGTTGGCTTGCTCATTTGAATCTTCTTCTTCGGAGCTTGACTCATCACTTCCACTCCATGTAGCCATCATAGCCTTTTTCTTGTACTTCTTGGGATCCTTCTTAAGTTGTGGACATTCAGACTTAAAGTATCCCGACTTCTTACATTCATAACAAATAAGGGGTTGCTCCTTATCTTTCTCTTTGTTATGTTCTCCTTTTGTAGGTGGCCTCTTCTTCATTTCTTGTATTCTTTTCTTCAAAATTTCTTAAACTTTCTAGTAATGAGGGCCATTTCTTCATCCTGCTCTTCATTTTTCATATTATCGGATTCCTCATCAAGTTGAGCAGTGGATTTGAGGATGATTGTCCTCTTCTTTTTGACATCTTCTTCTTGATGTTGTTTCATGCTTAGCTCGTGTGTCATTAGCGATCCTAGAAGCTCCTCCAAGGATAAGATATTCAGATCTTTGGCTTCTTGGATTGCGGTCACTTTGGCCTCCCAAGTCTTTAGTAAAGACATAAGAATCTTTCTCACGAGATCACTATTAGAATAAGACTTACCAAGATTTTTTAGACCATTAATAATATCAGTAAAATGAGTAAATATTTCAGTTATTGATTCATCATGCTCCATTTTAAAGAGTTCATATTTATGCACAAGCATGTTAATTTTTGATTTCTTCATTTGATTAGTTCCTTCATGAGTTACTTTTAATCTATCTCATATTTTCTTAGCTGACATGCATGTTGAAATATGATTGAATTCATTAGCATCTAGAGCACAATATAAAATATTCATGGCTTTTGCATTAAGTTGAGTCATTTTCTTATCAACCTCATCCCATTTTTTTTCGGATTTGGTTGATTCCACACCATCAATTATTTTAGTGGATGTGTGTGGTCCATTTACTATGATACTCCACATATCATAGTCAAGTACTTGAATAAAGATTTTCATCCGAGCTTTTCAATAGGTATAATTTGACCCATTGAAAAGTGAAGATCAGTTTGTGGACTACCCCTCGACTAGTGAAGCATCAACTTGAGTTGCCATAGATCTTTAATTTTTTTATGGTTAAATCAAAGTAGGACTAAAGCACCGGACTCTGATACCACTTGTTGCCAGCTATGTAACCCAAGAGGGGGGTGAATTGGATTTTTGAAAATTTAAAATAAATCTAGAACCACAGAGATTAAGTAATAAAAGGCAAGTCAGTTGAAGTGAGTGATTTAAGCAAAGTGAAGATATTAGATGCAAGAATGCAAGAAGAAAAAGAAAATAAGATAGAAAATAAGTAAGCACACCACAAACAACCAAGATTTATAGTGGTTCGGTGCCAACCTTGCACCTACATTCACTCCCCAAGCTCCTACTTAGGAATTCAAATCCACTAAATTGTATTCAACAAGAATACAACATCGGTACCTCCGACTCTAGCTATCCTAAGCTAGAACACTTATTTTTTAGGTACAAGCCAACCCAATATAATCCGATTCAAGGTTTGGATTAACCTTTCTACATTTTTGGAATCCTTCCAAAATTAAAGATCAACTCAAAAACAGAGTATAACTGTTAATCACACGAAAATACAAATGTAGCTTCTTTAATGAGCAAATAAAGCTTTAAATATACTTTACACAATAATGAAGAAGCTTTTCTGTTTCTCTTCAAGGTTGTTGAAGATTTGAATGAGCTCTTGAGGGGTTGGTGAACTTGAAATGAAAGCTTCTTTAACTTCAAGAAGGCTCTTTGCTTAGGGATGAAATGAATGCTTGAAAAACCTTCTTTATTCTCTCTTTTAAGTGCCTTTTATAGCTTCAAATGATGGTGGAGAGTGATCTGGATAGTTTTAGAGCCGTTGGAGATCATTAAATGAGCATTAAATACGCCAAAATGAGCTGAAAAACTAACTGTTATGGAGTTTTTTTTATTGCAGGGGTGACTCATAGGGTCGACTCATACACATGAGTCGACTCATGGGGTCGATTACTGTGGCATAGAACAGAAAATGATTGTTCTGTAATTTTGACGTGCGCAGCAACAGAGATCGACTCATAGGATCGACTCATGCACAGGGGTCGATTCATGGGGTCGACTCAATTGGGTGTGCCAGCCAAAAAACAGCGTGCCATTCAGTCCCATTTGACATGAGTCGACTCAATTTTATAAACATTATTTTCTTTCAAAATATACATCCAAAAATTATAAAATTTTCTCCAATAGATCATAAATCTTCTGTTCTTGCTCTTGAGGCTTTCGAATTAGGACTTGATAAAATTATGATTTTGCTCCTGAAAAATAATAAATTTTTTTTCAAGTCAAAATCATTAGTAATCCCCTCAAATGCTTTGTAATCATCAAAATCAATTCAAGAAGCAATATTGGTTCAAATAATATTATTTATAATTAAATAAATAACGTATCACTAATGCAACTTACAAGATCACCAAATCATTTTGCAAATTCTCTCCTATGTCGATCATCGGCATCCGCATTATTCTCTCTACATAGTATAATCTTGTACTCACTATAAGAAGTTATGATTTTTAATTTTACATTGACATAAAAAATTTACTTAAAATATTAAACAGTATGGTAAGATGGTACTTACTCAATAAAATCTTTAATTTTTTCATAATTATTTAGAACGTAAAAGTGTGCCTTGGATAGCTCATTCACGTCCATAAATTCATATCTTCTTACACCAATAGATCGAACTGTTTGTTTAAATATAGACAATGTCGGTTCATTGTCACCCTATTCACAATCTGCGTTACGATCTGTATGATTAAATCTTGTGTCGATATCGTCAAGATACATCGAGCAGAATGTGACACACTTTGTAGCTACATATGCTTCCGCTATAGATCCTTCAGGCCTTATTTTATTACGTACATACTTTTTTAAGATACACAAGAATCTATAAATAAAAATAAATTTAAATTTTAGAAATACATTTACATCTTATAATTGATATGACAAAGTACGTATAATTTCTTTACCTTTCAATAGGATACATCCATCGATAATATACCGGTTCGATCAAAAGAGCTTCTTTGAGAAGATGAACAGTCAAATGCACCATAATATCAAAAAATGATGGTAAATTTTTTTTTTCTAACTTATAAAGAATGAATACGATATCCTTCTCTGATCTCTCAAGTAAGTTAATCTTCAATTTTTGGTAACACAGTTCTCGAAAGAACGTTTCCAGCTCAATCAATGTAGTTTGAACATCACACCCAAATAGCCACGTATGACCACAGGAAGCAAACGTTGCATCATTATATGAGAGTCATGACTTTTCATGTCCGAGATATTACCATCGTTGTTTCCAACACACCACGATACGTTTGAAGTGTATGCATCAGAAAACTTTACAGTTTTGAACCATCCGCAGAAATTCTTCTTTTCCTCATCAAACAGTGAATAACATGCAGGTGGCATAAAAAATCTCTCACCTCGACGAACTAAATGCAACTCCAACTAGATTCTCATTTTTTATAAATCAAGACGAGCTTTTATACCATCTTTTATTTTTTCTGGGATGTTCAATACAGTACCAATGATATTATCACAAATATTCTTTTCAATGTGCATTACATCCAGATTATGATGAAGTAGTAGTTGCTTCCAATACGGTAGTTCGAAAAAGATGCTTCACTTCATCCAATTCAGCTCAGCTTCAGTACACTTCCGTTTGTGAGTACCCGATATTTTTTCAAATTGGATGTTTTCAATGACTTTAAATTGTTCTAAAATTTTTGCTCCACTTAACTTCTTAGGTGGCGGATGTCGGTCGGACTTATCATCAAAATATTGGTTACAACGGATCCTTCGAGAATGATTAGCAGGAAGAAACTGTCGATGACCCATGAAACATATTTTCCGTCTGTGCTTTAAATATAAGGAAGATGCATCCCTATTGCATATTGGACATGCAAGATATCTTTTGGTGCTCCATCCACATAAGTTTCCATATGTAGGAAAATTATTTATGGTCTATAGAATCGAAGCATATAACTTAAAATTACTTCGACTCACAGAATCATATATCTGTACCCCATTTTCCTATAGCTCCTTTAGATCATCGATTAAAGGTCGTAGATATACATCAATTTTATTACCTGGTGCTTTCGGATCCGAAATCAACAATGACATAAAAATAAATGATTTTTTCATGCACTTCCAAAGTGACACATTATATACAACTAGCATCACAGATCACATGCTGTAAGAGGTACTCAGATTACCAAATAGATTAAATCCATCTGTCGCTAGACCAAGTCAGATATTGCGCAGGTCACTCGCAAAGTATGGATGCTTTGCATCGAAGTCTTTCTACACTAAAGAGTCGGTCGGATGGCTAAGTATGTTCTTCTCTAGAATTCGCTGCTCATAATGCCATCTCATTTCTTCAACTATCTTTGTGGACACATACAACCTTTGAAATCTTGGAATCAATGAAAAATATCTCAAAATCTTTTGAGGTATCTTCTTTGCTTTCTTATTATCGATTTTGTATCTAGACTCATCGTATTTCGGACATTCAGTTGCTTGTTCGTTATCCTTATAAAATAATATGCAGTCATTTTTGCAGGCATGTATAGGAATATAGCCAAGTCTCAATTCCTACATGTATATTTTTGCTTCAGAATATGATTTCGAAAGTCTCTCCATCGGGAAGAGCTGCTTTAATTAATGTCAAAATTTGATCAAATGACTTCTGACTCCATCGGTTCACGATTTTAATATGAAGCAATTTTATCAAAAATTCTAACTTGAAAAACTTTGTACAATTTGAATAAAGTGGCTCTGGTGCATTCCTTACAAGCTTTACAAACTGTTCAGAAGTCCCTTCTACCTCAAACCAGATATTATATTTATGATCAGAATTACTTTTGGATGCAGTAGTACTCATGCGTATATTTGAACAAGCATTTTGATATAAATCATCTAATAATTCTCCTATACCACTATGTTCGATAGGTCCAGCAGCATCACTATTATCTTCAGTATCGTCATCGTCGTGAGCCACTTCATTCGGATCGCTCTCCTTATGCCATATCCAATAAGTATACTTTTTATCCATACCATATTGTAGCAGATACTCCTCAACAAGTGTTATGTGACGATATACTATATTGACACATCTCTTACATGGATACTTTATCCGACTAGCACTGTTAGCCTTATACCGTGTAAACTCAATAAAATCTCGAACTTCTTTTCGATATTCAGACAAAAAAATATCTCTAGCATTCATCCAATTTTTGTTCATATCCATCTAACAACAAACACAAAATCATTAACAACCAAAAAAAAGTTCAATGGTATTTTGGATCCCAATCCGAATTTCAGACTGAATCATGATCTGAATTCCAACCAAAATTTCGATCCGGATCCAGATACGGATCACTTTATACAAAACAACACATATTAAAAAATACAGACCGAACAGTAACACAAAAAATATCCTTCCATCAATTTAATGAAGTAAAAATGCATGATCCTGTCCATTTCAAATCATTACTAACAGGTATGGCCCTATCTCTTTCAGAAAAGTAATAATCTTATTATTGTTATTAGTGGATATTTTATCTCATTTTTATAAAAATTTCGACAGCATCTTCTCATGGTTCTCCAAGTATACGATGTGAATATGGTGCCTACGCACCCTATCTACCACATACCTGAAGAATAATGGACAGATAACTACTGAATACCATATAATAAAATAAAATATCAATTATTAACAATAATAATATTATTATTTTTTCAAAAATCCGAATACAGGACATCCAAAAGTTGATCTCGATGAAAATCGACTCTTGAACGAGAATCTACAGCTCAATACAATTTAACTACCATCTTTGAACATGCATTCGAAGATGTATTTCTAATTTATCAAAAAAGAATAACTCCGTATTGAAATTTTTTTTTCAAAAATTTCAATAAAATTTTCTCTAAATAGAAATATTTTTTATATTTATAATTTCAACAGCATATAAAATAGCACATAAAATAATTAAATTGTAATAAGTAACAGCAATGTATATTGTGTTAGTGAAAAAATAATTAATCAAATAATTAAATAATTTCAACAGTAATACTAAAACATAATATGTAATAAATATAATTAATCAAATAATTAATCAAATAATATACATCTCTCCATCCCCACCGATCCGGCCCCATCCCCGCAGGCCCCGGCCCGCACCGTCAGTCTGGCCCGGCCCGACCTCATCCCTGCCGGCCCCAGCTCGGCCCCATCCCTGTCGGCTCGGCCTAGCCCCATCCCTGCCGGCCCAGCCCCATCCCCACTGGCCCCCCGATGGCCCGAGAAACCATAAAAAAAAAGTAAATAGTCTTACCGACAGCGGACGCAAGCACCGTCGGCCCGACTCGACCCGACCCCATCCTCACCGGCCCCAGCCTCATCCTCGTCCACTCAGCCCCACCCCATCCCCGCCAGCCCCGGCCCGACTCGGACCCACCTCGCGGCCCCGACCTCATCCCTGCCGGCTCAGCCCGACCCCATCCCCACAAGCCCGGCCCCATCTCTGCTGACCTCGACCCGTGCTGCCAGCCCGGCCCAACCCGACCCGACCCCATCCCCGCAGGCCCGGGCCTCATCCCTGCCAGCCCGGCCCAGTCCCATCCCCACCGGCCCCCCAGTGGCCCGAGAAAACACCAAAAAAAAAAAAAAAAAATGTCTAAGTCTCTGGACGCAGGCACCGCCGGCTCGGCCCAACCCGGCCCCATCCCTACTGGCCCCGACCTCATCTCCGTCGGACCGGCCCGGCCCCATCCACAACGGCTTGGCCCCATCCCCATCGGCCCCCCAGTGGCATGAGAAAACACCAAAAAATAAATAAATAAAAAATACCGATGGTGGACACAGGTGCCGTCGGCCCGGCCCGACCCGACCCCATCCCCGTCGGTCCCGTCCACGCTGGCCCGTCTCGGCCCCATCCCAGCCGACCCTCTGGTGGCTCGACAAAACACCAAAAAAAAAAACTTACCAGCGGTGGACCAGGCACCACCGGATCGGCCCCATCCCCACCAGCCCGGCCCAGCCCCATCTCTGCCGGCGTCTCCCCTATCCCCGACAGCCCATCAATGGCCCAAGAACACACCAAAAAAAAACACATTACCTTACCGACGGACGGCGACAGCAACGCAGACGACGGACAGCGACAGCGGCGTTTGGGAAAAGGGGGAGAGCAGAGAGGGGAAAGAAGGGGGAGCACCTTCGTGCGAAACCAGAGGGGCATCGGAGAAGAAAATGGGTTTCAGGATGGGACTTGACGGGATGCGACATATTAGCGACGAAATTTTTCGTCGCTAATAAAGATTTTCATTGCTAAAAGTTGCATGAAAAATATAATTTACGATAAAATAAAAAAAATTCATCGCTAATAAGCTGATTAACGATGGAAAATTTTTTCGTTGCTAATAATTTCCATAAAAAAAATTCTGCTGAAAAAATATTTTTCCCTAAAAAAATATTATTTACGACGAAAATAGAAATTTCGTCACTAATAATCTTACTAACGACGAAAAAATTTTCATCACTAATAGTTCCCGCCAAAATATTTTTCGCTAAAAAAATTTTCTTACCCAAAAAAATTATTTATGATGAAAAGAAAAGGTTTTCATCGTTAATTATTTTATTAGCTACAGAAAAACTTTTTTATCGCTAATAATTATTGAAAAAAGAAATTCTCATTTTTCTAAAAAATTTGTGACAAAAATAAACATGATCAATGTGATGCTTCCATAGAAAGATAATATATATATAGCTAAGTTATATATATATATATATATATCCATATTATTTTACATATATATATATATATATCATCTGCGAAGTGAAGGCTCTTCAAATCATGAAATATTTTGATAGATCCAATTTTTTTAATAAACCTCAGGTGGCCCGTCTCTTGGTGTAATCTAGAAAAAACATCAATTACTAGGATGAAAAGGAGTGGTGATAGAGAGTTATCTTAATGGAGTCCTCTATGGCATCTGATCAATCTTTCAGATTTGCCATTAACAATAAGAGCCACCAATGCCGAAGAGAGAAGGCTCCTTATCCAACCAATCCACCTTTCAGGCAGCCATGACCTTTGAGCAAGTCAAGTAAGAAGTCCAAGATAATAGTGTCGAAGGCTTTTTCAAAATCTAATTTATATGGAATATTTTTTTATCCCGACCTTCTGCATGTAATAAGCTAATCATCTCATATGCACTTAAGAAGTTCTATATAATAGATTTTCCTTTGATAAAAGCTGATTGATTGTCATTGATGAGAGTTGAAAGGAAGGGAGCCAAGCGACTAGAGAGAATCTTTGTGATAATTTTGTTTATGCTGTTGAGGAGGCTGATCGGTCTCAAGTCCCGAGTATTTAAAAAGCCTTGCTTCTTAGGAATTAGAGTATGAGTAGTTAAAGAGCCTTCCTAGTTGTTGAACTATTCAGGACAGCAAATCTAGCTAGGATGTTGTCGTAATATAAAAAAAACACATAAAAAGCCAATCGTTTGTGAATTCTTGGAAATGATTCATGTGTAGTCCTTGCCTCTAAAGATCCCACCATAGGTACCTCAATGATTCATACGTCATTTTATCATGTTAGAATCCACTTATATTTAGACCATGATTCTGAAGTTATAATATAAGATGGGCAACCAATATAAACGTAAAAAAAAAGATTTAGAGATATAAGTTTGGTTTTATTTAGAATTGAATGAACAGTACTGTTTGATATTTATATGAGAATGAGTTTAGAATTGGGATCCAAATCTTTCAATGAAAAATTATTTAAACTGGATCACATTGTCTAGGATGCATATCAGGTGACCTTGTTTTAATTTGCTCATCTAATATGTTATTTTCATCACAAATACATATTATTTATGATGTAATATTTTTATCGCAACTAATTTATTATTTTTAAATTTTTAAAAAATTTTAAATATTAACGATAAAATTTTTCATCGCAAAAAAAAAATAGCGATGGAATTCCTATTTTCCGTCGCTAATATTTTAATTTTTGAAATTTTAAATTTTTTTATTTTTCACATATTGACGACGAAAAATATGGATCGTAAATCATCAACAATTTTGCAATGGATAGTCAATTTTGCATCAGAAATAGGAGATTATTTACGACACAAAGTTTTCATCACGAATAATCTTTTATTTTTAAATTTTTAAAATTTTTTAAAAATAAATTTATTAGTGATGAAAAATTAATTTTCCGTCGTAAATGTACTTGATGATTTATGATGAAAATTTTTGCATCGCTAATAGTATAATTTTTAAAAATTACAAATTTTTTATTTTTTATATATTAGCGACGAAAACTATTCATCATAAATCATCAATGATTTTGCGATGGAAAATAAAATTTTCATCACCGATAAGGGATTATTCATGACGTAATATTTTCATCATAAATAATCTATAATTTTTAAATCTTTATTTTTTTCTTATTATTTATGATAAAATATTTTCGTCGTAAAAATTTGAGTATTAACGACGTAATTTTTTTTAATCATAAATAGTTTAATTATTTACGACAAAAACCTTTCATCACTAATAGTTAAGCTTTTGAATTTTGAAATTTTTTTTATTTTTTTATATATTAGCGATGAAAGATTTTCATCATAAATGTTCAGTATTTTACGATGAAAAAAATATTTTTCATCGTAAATATTTCATTATCTACAACATAATTTTTTCATCGTAAAAAATTTTTATTTTTTAATTTTTTAATTTTTTTTTAATATTAATGATGAAATTTTCATTGTTAATAAATTTTATTTGCGACATAATGAATATTTTTATCGTAAATAATTCAATAATTTATGATGAAAAATTATGTCATAAATAATATGTAATATTTGTTATTTTAAATTTTTTATTTTTCTTCAAATATTAGTGATGAAAATTTTTAATCATAAATAATAATTATTTACAATGAAAAAATAATTTTTGTCGTAAAAAATTGAATTATTTACAATGAAAAATTTTTCATCGGTAATATTTAGAAATTTAAAATTTAAATAATATTTTATTATTTACGATGAAAAAATTCATCAAAAATAATATATATTTACAATGAAATTATATTTTTCATCGCTAATATTCTTTATTGACAATGAAATTATAAAATTATCGTAAATATTTTTTTATTATCGATGAAAATTTTGAAACATCATAAAAAGCCTTATTTGCAACAAAAAAATTTTCCGTCGCAAAACAATTGATCGCAAAAACTCTATTTTCTTGTAAAAAAAATTTATCGCAAAAACTCTATTTTCTTATAGTGTGCCATTGATGTTGAAAATAATTTGACCCAGATATTCCAAATTAACCTGAAATATTTTCACCGCACAGTCAGATAAAACTATTAGAAGATTATGGTGATCCTTATTAATGATACTAACCATATCAGTAGAAGTTAATACAAAATAAATTCAATGCAAGGGGGAAAAGCATGTAACAACTTTTCTGATAATTTAGAACTCTGATACCCAGTGTATGATATAAGAACCTGGAGGAAAAATAAGAATATTATGAAAAATAGTAGATCCCCATTTAAGAAAGCTGAATCTCTTTTTGTTCCTTTGGAATTTAAGTTCCTTGCTTGCCTGAAAAGCATTCTCTGACCTAACAACATCTACCTATACTGAGTGAAATAAAGGCAGGCAAGCTTTACTAGTTGGCAGAAAAGCAACAACTTATAATGTTCAGACACAAATACAATAGAAAGAACTGAACCCAATATAAATATAATAGAACAACATAACCCTATATACATTAACCTGGAAAAGATAAACCCAAATAACAACACCAAAAATAGGAGGAAGCCCAAGGACCATTGCCAGAGATAGGAAATATACAGTGACAACAAACATTATAGTTAGAGAACTTAAACATAGTGCAAGCCTACCAACAGATATAATAAATATAACAGATGTTGTGAACATCATACATTGATAGATGCTAAAGAAATAGAGCCATGGATAAGTGCTGAGAGCAAGCTATTGGAGATCCCAAGACATACATCATAACAATGCAAGCAACAAAAGTGCAGAAAACTTCTTAAATTGGTTGTTACAGGCGATGTGAGAAACAAAGAAAACAGCAGCCTTATATTGCAAATGAGAATACACCTATTGCAAACAACATAATCAAATAGAAGATGCGAAAGTAAAAGCTAGAGGAACTATACAGTTGGACGATGGAACAAGTATGTCATAAAACTGCTAAGCTGACTCAGAATTTGCTGCATAACACTTAAAAGATGGGTGTTGGAATAAGGCATTGAAACTTGTCTGCAGCCAAGGCACTGTGAAAACTGACACTGGAGAAACCAGAAGCAGCATCCATCTCATTTTGATAGTTTCTGAATCCAAGGTTATTAAGATCATAGAATTTATGGAGTGCATTAGCTAAATCATTAGATAGAGAAGAGGGACAAACAAGACCAGCCTGGATGTTGGGGATGTGCCAATGGATTGATCTTATTAGAATCACTTCCTAGCTTGTTCATAGCGTCACACATGCAAGAAAGGCCAACAACAACGGGAAACACCAGTAGAATCCTGCATAGAAAAAGTTTGACTAATATATAACAAGACAAACAAGACCCTTTAGACAAAAGTAATGTAGATGAGCCTCGTAGATCTACCTGCATAGGAACATGAGTAGGCTTGAATGGAATCTCAACTTATGGTGATGTATGGGCAAACGATCATACAGTTGGTGGGCAATAAACAGTGCACTATTTTGAAACAATACAGTCTCCAGATTTGGGTTCAATTAACGACATAGAACATGTTGCAATTAAAGACAGTGTGTCGGCAAATAGACAGCAATGTATAGACATTTAGAGACGCCCTTCCAAAAAAAGCATATAATCAAATTGAGTGAGAGAAAAGAAGAAAACTCCCAAATTAACATAATTTGAGATGAGGATAGAGAAATCTAGGTGGTGAGAATCAATATAGGTGCTGTGGGCAGGCCGCGGGAGGACCTCCTTAAAAGTCCCACATCGGGTAAACTCTGAAGTGTCATGTGCTTAAGAGGGATACGAGCACGTCCTTTCCTCACGAGGTGCCTTTTCCCCCGTCAGGGGGCGAAAGGACAAAACCGTGAGGCTGTCTGCGTGACGCTGGGCCGGGACGGAATAATCCCCAATGGGATCCGATTAGGGGCCCAAGGGACAACCTCCGGTGGGGACCACGGGGTACACTCCCCGTCCGGACCTAGCCAGAGCGGACAATACTTCGTGGGGTGGAGCAGCGGTTGACTCCGACGACCTGCTTGACACATGGACACATCAGTGGCGTGCCAGGTAGGGGCCACCCGCCCCTGTACCGCACATGACCTTCCAGAATGGGGGGCATGTTGTGGGCAGGCCGCGGGGGACCTCGCTTAAAAGTCCTACATCGGGCAAACTCTGAAGTGTCATGTGCTTAAGAGGGATACGAGCACGTCCTTCCCTCACGAGACGCCTTTTCCCCCGCGAGGGGCGAAAGGACAAAACCGTGAGGCCGTCTGCGTGACGCTGGGCCGGGGCAAAATAACCCCGGTGGGGCCTGATCAGGGGCCCAGGGATAACCCCTGGTGGGGACCACGGGGCACGCTCCCGTCCGGACCTAGTCAGAGCGGGCAATACTTCGTGGGGCGGAGCGGCGGTTGACTCCGACGACCTGCTTGACACATGGACACATCAATAGGAATTCTAGGAATTACAAATATGTGGTAAAAAAAAAGTATAAACGACAGCAAATAAAAACTTTCAGCAAAATAATTCTGAAAAATAAACTATTAAAAATGAATTAGATAAAAATTGATGATTATACAACTGGGGAGAGAATTTGAATTGAAGGCTGAGGAGTTGAGAGAGACGAGGTTTGGGCTCGGAGTTAATCCCAATAACGATGATGAGGGGATGAAGCCGTAATGGGCAATGACCTTGGTCTTCTTCATCGCCAAGTGCTCCACTCCGTGAATATTCGTGCCATCAATCCATCCTGGGGCCCCTCCCGACCTTCTCTTTTCCCTTGCCTATTATTTCATGCCCCAAATTCGGAGAGCTCGAAAATAGAAACAACCTTAGGTTCAATAGAAGGTCGTGACCATGGGCCGCTTATTACTGTCGGGTGCGAGTCGGCAAGCGGGTGGAAGAAGATGCACTGGTGCCAGATCAGGATGCTGGAGAGGGTGGGGAGAGGTCGACAAAGGTCGGCTTGGAGGAGAGTCAGCACGATCATTGAAGGTGTAGACGAGATGTGGAGATCGAGGTTGCGAGGTCATGGAGGGAGGATAGCCATCCAGTTTCAAGCTTAGAACCAGTGGGAAGGTAGTCTTTAAAAAAAAAAAAAAAAAAAGCTAAGAGAAAGATCATGAGCCTACCCATTTTATCCGGACCGTGATTCGCCGGTTAGCTCGTGGATTAAATATTAGCAGGTAGAAGCATAGGAGGGAGCGGATAATTAAAAAAAAAAAGTTACGGCTGCCCATTACCGACATATTTAGCATATGCTACAGAAACAAACTATTTTAATTTCTTTGACAATAATATTAGACAGTCAATTCTAACAAAAAAAAATACTGAATAAAATTTATATTCCAAGCATTTTTTATATATGCCGATAAAATCATATCATTATTTTCATAAATTGTTGTAGTGACTATTTGGTATTCTTGATTCTATTGTATCATTTGTCACAGGCTCACAGCATTAGCAGAATGCATGCATCTTTGCCATCCATCAATATACCAACTTTAGCATTAATTAATACATAAATGACATCTCAGTCTATGACTGTTAACTTATAATGATATAAATGCTTGTTGAAATAGAAAAAAATGACGGATGCTGTCTGAATGCCAGTGTTTAGAAGCTTGTACAGAATAAAGTCAAGGTGTGTAGCGTCCTGTAATTATGCATTTATAGGTAGACTTTGTAAATATGCAAGTCTTCACAAGCTTAGTAGTTCTTTAACTACTTTTTGGACTTGTTAGAATTACCTGATTTCTGCCTTCTTGATTGCTCATTAAATGCAAGTTAAATTGTCCTAAGTAGTTTGACCTGTCTCTGACTGGACCATATGATCTTCTCCCATCTGAAGCAATGGTGGAAGATGCATAAAGCTGTTAGAAGAAAGTCCAACTAATACTGTTTTGAAAAAAAGGTGATGTTAATGAGATAGAAAACTGGCTAAGAAAACCTTAATTACTCGGGCAGCAAGTTGAGGCTTTGATTGTTCCATTTTACCTACCAAAATTCGGATTAGTTATACTGGTTTAACTTCAAACAATCTATTATAAGTAGCATTATTGTAATGTTCCAAGTTTGACTGAGAAAGGAGATGCAACCATTATTTTCACAAAAGGAAAATATCCTTGCGACTGTTTGATTAATATTATCTATTTCCAGGCAAGAACTGATCTTGACTATGGCCTTGGAATGTCATTTTATTATTACATCTTTTCTTCCATTGATTATATATTTTTGAGCATGTATTCCAACTTACTGATTATTTTGTTAAAATATGATATCTTTCCTAAAAAAATACATATAATTACATGTTCATCGCTTAGTAATTTTCCTAAGATATAAATCACCGTCAAGATGCCAACTTTAAGAGAAGATCTTATTATGGCCACTAATGATGGGTTTTTGAGCTGATTTTTGAGTGTGATTCTCTTAATCCTGTGCAGATTATAGGATAAAAGAACAGATTAGTTGACGAAGCAGGAAAAGCCGGAAGTCTGGTCATAATTAGTGGCTTGGTGTCGTCCAAAATTGAAAGGAATATGTCCTACAAGCCAATCAAAATTTGTATTTTGATAAATTTTTCTTGTAATCTTCCGGACTCATATAATTGACACTTCATAAATAAAAGGTATTTATTTTTTATCACAGGCTGTATCTTACTTTTATAATAATTATGATGAACTTCATAAATCAAGACAATGACTTTAGGATTATGATGAGATCATATCTATGAGACCTAAAATCTTAAAAATTTTGATTTAGAATATTTCTAATCATAGAAGTATTAAGTAGGAGATCAATATTTCGGATAGACTGGCACTTCCTATGTATACTCGATGGATAGGATGGCTGATCTCATAAGCCACTTGTGTGAGACACTAATACAAGAATGTGGATGCTTTTAGATAATAAGTTCATTGAATTGATTCGACTTGAGAAACATCTTATGGAATCAACTTACCCATCAAAAGATATTTTTTATAGTGGGAGTTGTGCATGTAATCTTTTGACCTGAAACTGCCATAGAACCTTGTATACATAAATCCGTATTTTGGTTCATACTTATTCATAACTTAGTTATGTACGGGGTGATCTGGATATAGTAGAATGCGTATGGAGGTTGTGAGTAGGTCAACATTGAATCAATCACTCCTGGTAAAAAGAGATCGCATTCTACTTACTCTGATCGATTGATGATTCAGGAAGTCTTTGATCAAAATGGGATGAAAATTAAAAAAAAAAAATTAATATTTTATTAATTGAATCATCATTAAAGATTAAAAAAAATATAAATATAATATTAAATTTGACATCATTTCATATTCAGAGTCATATTCGGGATGTAGGTTGATCACAGGATCGAATTGCACGGTAACTTTTTACTAAAGAGTATTTTTGATATTTCTATCAAAATTTTATATCTTTTAGATAGACATGATATATTGCTAGATGTTAATCTTATCTTGTGGGTTTGATCAAATTAAAGAGTTTAATTCGATCGTCAATTAAAAAAGATTCTCATTGCTGAAATCGGGTTAGCTCGATTGGACCTAGATCGATTAGATTAAATTCTAATTAAATCAGATCAACTTACACTCGAACCATTGCTGGTTAGATATAGAATCCAATGGGTCATACACAAAGAGAATTGATCAGGGATCTAATTAGATTAGATCATGTTTGCAAGATGAACATGTTAGCACATGTTGCAAACCCTAGCTCCTTATTTTGAATCAGGTTCGAATTTGATTTCAGATTAGACTAATTAAATCCAAATTAAGTCAAGCCAATTTTGGATTTGAGTTGGGTTGACCCTTAGCTAGTTAAATCAGGGATTAGGCATGACAAAACCAGCATCCCACGTATTAAAAATTATGCACAAAAGTCAAGTCGGCGTCCCATAAGATGGGACACCACTTTCCTCGTCCTATCATTTTTGTTTCATGATGAAATTTTTTATGGAGGATTATGATTTGATTATAGGAACAGAGGAGTCCTTCTATGGCTAAATCACTTCACGTCTTAATTATAAAAATTGGATAGAAATTGAAAACCTAGCCAAATCTAATATATGCACCACCTAGAGTCTAACTAGTTTAGGTCTCTTAAAATTGTTCCACGCCACCTTTATTCCTGATTTTTTCTCCACATCATTTTTAGGTTAGCACCTCATTTGTGGGCCCTCGGATGGCTAAAGTGCACAGATCAATGGTGGAGAGAAGTGCCACCCAAGGAAGCCTCGTGACGTATCTAAAAAATAATAGAAAAATTTCTCCAAAGAGTCTTTCTGCGCGAAGCAACTCTTGGATTCTTTTTTCGATATTTGCCATGTGTCACAAATTTTTAGATGGGCATGTGAAATTTCTAGAGAGCATGAGATCATCTGGTTGGGCGCAAAATATCGTGTGGAGAAGATGCGAGATAATTCTGAATACATCCCATCGCTAACAATAAAAGGGATCCTTCGTCGAGGTTTAATTCAATCAGATTTTCACTCTTATCTCTCCTTTCTTACACCTCTCTCCCTCTTGTCTAATAATTCTCTTTCTTTTTTTGTTAGAAAAAGTTTTAAAATAGTAAGGACAAGTCTGATTTTAGAACAAGAGTCTAAGAAGAGATATAAGGAGGACAAAGAGATAAGAAAAGTAGAAATAGGAAGGCTAGGAGAAGAGGAAGGAGGTCCTAAGATTTTGCTGTCCAAAAAAATTCTCAGAGTGAGAATTTTGGAGGAGAAATTATCCTAAGGAGTTAGTATCTTGATCAAAGCTTTGTGTGGATCACCGTTGGAGGACAAACACTTGGACACCTGGTGGAGATTCTGCTGAAGTTTTGGAATAAGCGTTGCAAGTATTGTTCTATACCTTGAATTTTGTTATGAAAATATTTTATATGATTGTTAATCATCAAGGAGATGCTGGTTTATAGGTTTAATATTTAAAATTTTTTGGTTTAAATTTTTAAAATTCATTATGCTTCTGCTGTGTTTGTTCTCCATAAAATCCAACAGTAGTATCAGAGCCGACCTTATTTGGTTCAATCATATATATACAATATTCATGTGATGCATATTATGATTCATGATATAAAATTAATTATGCTATGAATTATATTTTCATATGCTAATATGAATTGATGCATATATGATCCACCATTTCATCATTCTAAAATAAGATTGTCCTAGCATAACGAGATTATGCTGCAAGGTTGTCCTAAGATGATGAATATTCATATATCACACTGGCACATATAAAATGGATAATGCTGATATATATATTAGTA
Organism: Elaeis guineensis; assembly: GCF_000442705.2. Lineage (NCBI taxonomy): Eukaryota > Viridiplantae > Streptophyta > Magnoliopsida > Arecales > Arecaceae > Elaeis > Elaeis guineensis. The sequence goes on from NC_026003.2 coordinate 108,450,247, forward strand.
TGCATTTGCATTATGAAATTAGAACGTGCATGAGACCAATGAAGTCCTCATAAAATTATATTAAGCGGTAGTAATAACAACTATGGGTGAACTAATTCCTGATCAATTGGTATCTAAAAAAGTGCTAAAGATAATTCTTTAATTGGTTCTGTTGACTGACCTGACCAATTTATTGGTGTCTAAGAAAAGTAACGAGAGGACCCCCACCTACTTACCTGGCCAATCTGGTTAAGCGATCTTGAAATTGAGAAATTCTAATGTTGAAAATGAAGCAAAAATTCAGTGCAGGGGTAAAATGGTAATTTTAAATTTTTTTCAAAATTACTATTTTACAGCAGAATTATTAATTAATCTCATTAATTAATACTAATTAACCCTACACTAGGATCTAAATATGATACAACAGCATGCATTTAAATTTGAAATTCAAATTTGAAACAGTAAACTTTTTACTGTACTGTGTTCATAACACATCACCTTTTGCGGGAAGTCGATCACCATAATCTGATTACCGTCGAAGGGCTCTGATCATCATGTCACAGCCACACTAGTGTCTGACCTCTGCGGATCATCCACACGAAGCTCCCGTCTGATCGGCTCCTCACGAATGCTAGTTCGTGATTTCACCCTTTTGATGGCTGATGTTGATCGAACTCATTCGATCGATGTGTGCCGACTCTTTGGATGCTCTGGATCATCTGCATGGTTTGTTGAGAGGCTGATGGATCTCTCCCTAAAATTTGATGGACTCACGACACTTGTGGCACACCAATCTCACTTCCCGAACCCTAGGTAGAAACCCTAGGGTACACACCAAAAACCCTGCGCCCTTTTTCTTTCTTTTCTTTCTTTTTCTCTCGGAAGGTTTTGGACCTTCACCTCATGCACAAGGCTTTCTCACGCCCCACTTTCTTTCTCAGAATTTTTTTACGCATGCCCCAGCTCCCTATCTCTTTTAAAACAGTTCAAAACGTGTCTTATCCGCGTGAGAGGATAAAGACAAGTGGTTACACATTTGAATTCAAATCAAATTTGAATTCAAATGAAAACCAACTCATCCCTATCCACTTGTGGCGTGAGAAGAGAAGGGCGTGGACTCTTTGTGCGTGGAAAGGTTTCACGAGAAACTCTTTCTCGTGTGAATTATGTGGCACACAAGATGGATAAGCTTGAAGGCAAAAGAGATAAGTTATCCATTCAAATTCAAACACGCTTTGAATTTGAATGGTTAACTAATCAGCTTTATCCATCCATATGGTGCACAAAAGTGGGCGTGAGAAGGGCTTTGCGTGAGAAAAAAATTCACGAGAAGTTTCTTCTCGTGAATTCAAATGGGCGTAGGGATTTAAGGTGGTGCAGGGATTCAAATTCCAATGGTGGTTTGATCTTAATTGAACCAACCTAATCAAAATAGGTTAAGCACAATTAGACTAAATTAAATCCAACTTAATTAGGCTTAATTAGGCTCAATAAAATCCTAATCAAATCAGAAATTGACTAAGCCCAACCCCTGATCAAATCAGGGACCAAACCATCTCGACGATTAGGTCAACTCTTAACCTAATCGGGTCAAACCCAACTGAATCCAATTCAATTGGACTTGATCCAAAAATAATTACTCAATCAAATTGAGTTAATTAGCGATCAAATCACTAATAAAACTTCTTATAATTATTGAGTCCAAATCCGATGGGCAATTAGGCATCAGAGACCATCGATATGAAACCCTGATCAAAGAGTTCAAATTTCAAATTCAAAATTTGAAATTCAAAATTTTGACCCCAGTACCCAAAATGTGTGGAACTCATGATCAGAGAATCCTAATTCTCAATCATAGAGTCCCAGACACATAAGACTCATAATCAGCCATCAGATCAGAAAGGAACCTCTAATGTGTGTGACTCCACAGGTTCGAACCTAAGCCGGTAGCACAGGAATCAATTCCTGTACTAATCGAAGTGACCATCTAGCAATGGTACCCGACGATCGGATAGGTCGAATAGTCACAATCGCAACATTCAGAACCTACGTGAATATGGTTACCGTATGATTCATCCCTTTTGACCCCTGTGTTTAGGACGACTCAAGGTTAAACTATCAACCCTGATGAGATCATCCGAATCGTGCTCAACTCAATTAGTCCTGTGATTCCTCACTAGGACTACCCTGGCCAAGATTTTGCTAAATTGAAACACGACTGTACACAGCTCCTAAACTGGAGTGGTCAATCCCATCTTGACACACGCACCGACAAGTCAAGTACTTGACTACACCCAGCAGCCTTCCGTCACTGAATTAGAAATTCAGCTAGTCCAGTGCCTAAGTACAGTGAGTTGCTTGCAAGTCACCGTGGCGGTCTCAAGTCGGAGGGATATTTATACCCATATCCCATCGGAGCAAATCTTGACAGCAAAACTAGCTCCGGAGTCGGTCACGTTCAGTACAGATGTACCATTACATCTCACTTGTATGCCATACCAGTGTCTCCACACTCCTTGGTTATGAGGATAACCAACCTATATGGCACACAACGATCTATGCTCGATAAACGTTGTCGTCCTTGGTAACAACGTATCATTTGGTCGCGAACAGGTTTAAGGACTCAGCGACAAATCCTCCTTTGTCGAGTCTAAATAGTCCTAAGGACTTCACCACAACACAGGAGTTCATTAGAAGATGAAACATTTATGATGAAAAAATATCAAAATAACTTTTATTTATTTATAATTCATGTACTAATACAAAAGGAGCACAACCGTCAACAGGCTGACGATTGGCTTTGGGACACTATTCCCAACAGAAAACACTACTAAAGACCTTCCTTAATACTAGATTTATGTTACATCATGAACTATAGCAAGTTTGTTGTGTCACCACAAGGCTTGTCATAGAGATTGATATAATATAATTCTGGTGTATAAAAGATGCTTATGGCAATTTTGAAAATACTGATTTGTTGTATTATCACAAGGACAGTAATATTCAAATTTAACTGTATTGGAATGAAGGGTCTTACTTAACTAAAATATTATAGCTTGTTGTATTACCACAAGGCTAATAATATTTTAGAGGTCAAGATAAAAATTAAAAATTATATGAGATACAATTAAAAAGAGTTTTCTTCCTACGAACTTATAAAAATTTATTGTATTACCACAAGATCATTATGAGAAATTAAGATCTCAATCCTACTAAGATAAAAATATAATATATCTCGTTTATCATAGTAGAGGATAATGATATTCGATAAAATAGTAGGAGGCACAATTAAATTTAGAAGACCTTATTTAATTATGTAAGTCATCATGAGTTGTTTGCTTATGTTATGTTCTTTATTTATTGTAGACTAAATTCTATAAATGGCATCTTTATTATCATTACGAGAAATTTTAGATTCTAACAAGTTGATCAGTCCCAATTATGTGGACTGGTTAAAAAATTTAAAGATTGTACTCACTCAGAAAAAGCTCTCTTATATTCTTGATATCCTTAAACTACAAGAGGTTAGGGATGATGCCACTGAGGAGGAGGTATTCACATACAGGATGTAGAAGAATGATAGTTTAACTATCAAATACATCATACTGATCTCTATGAGCAATGAATTGCAGAGGCAGTATGAGAGCATGGATACTCAATCCATACTCCTCAATCTTAAAAAGTTGTATGGAGAACAGAGTAGGACTACTAGGCATGAGATATCTAAGTAGTTATTTCATGCTAGAATGACTGAAGGATCATCTGTGCAAGACCATGTCCTTAAGGTCATTGACCTAATCACTAGATTGGGTCAATTAGATTTTATGATGGATGGAGAATGAAGTTAGGATTTGATCCTACAATCTCTCTCTAAATCCTTCGCTCAATTTGTTGTGAATTATCATATGAATAAACTGAATATCTCTTTACTTAAGTTGTTAAACATGCTTAAAATAGCTGAGAGCTACATTAAAAAGAAAAATGCTCCACTTCTTCTTGTAGGTAAAATCTCTAAGAAAAAATCAGACTTTAAGAGTTCAAAGAAAGCATTGAACTCTAAGGGTGGCAAGATGAAGAAGAAGGAAAAGAAAGTCTCCGAATAAAGTACTTGCTTTTACTACGGCAAGGTAGGATATTGGAAAAGAAATTACAAGTTTTATCTTGCAACTGTAAAGGTTGGTGCAAGTGATGCATCAAAAGGTATGTATGAGATACATATAATTTTGTTATTAAGTTCTTCCAATTCAGACTCTTGGGTATTGGATACCGTCTACGGTTCTCATATATGTAAGTCTTTTCAAGGGGCTGCAGAGCATTAGAGTTTTGAAGAAAGGTGGCTTCGAGCTCTACGGTGCTGGAAGAAAGTCCATCCAAGCAGAAGCTGTGGGGATATATATGTTGAAGTTACCTTCTGAAAAGATCTTAGAGCTGAAAAATTGTTACTATATACTTAAGATCATTAGGAATATTATTTCTCTACCGTTACTATTATAACGAGATTTTGAAATAAATGGAAAGAGCAATAGTTGCTTAATTTTTTTTCTAATAAAATTCTCTATCATGACATTGTTAATAATAATCTTCTGATTCTATCTCATGATAATATTTTTCATATTGATGAAAGCAAAAAGTAAAAGAGAGAAGAAATAAATAATACTTTGCTTTGGCATTATCGACTTGGTCATATAAGTGAGACGAGAATTAACAAGTTATACAAAGAAAAATTCTTTGATCCTTATGATTATGAATCATTAAGAACTTGTGAACCTTATATTATAGGTAAAATGATCAAGACTCTATTTAGTGGATATGGAGAAAGGACAAGTGAGTTATTAAGACTAGTACATACTGATGTATGTAGTCCTATGACAACTGAAGTCAGAGAAAGATACTCTTATTTTATTATATTCATTGATGATTTATCTAGGTTTGGATATGTGTATCTTATAAAACACAAATTCAAAGCCTTTGATAAATTTAAAGAGTATCAAAGTATGATCGAGAAACAAACTGAAAAAAATATTAAAATTCTTCGATCTAATCAAGGAGGAGAATACTTATCCAATAAATTTTTAGATCATCTTAAAGAAAAAGAAATTCTCTCAGAATGGACCCCTACTTATACACCACAGCTAAATGATGTAACAGAAAGGAGGAATCGTACTTTATTAGATATGATGCGGTCCATGATGTGCCTTATAGACTTGCCTATTTCTTTTTGAAGATATGTCATAGAAACTGCTGTCTATATCCTATCAGAGTACCTTCAAAATCTGTGCCAAACACTCCATATGAGATATGGAGAGGAAAGAAGCCCAATCTTAAGTATCTTAAGATATGGAGCTGTCCAGCTTATGTTAAAAGAAATTTTGGACATAAGCTGAGTGCTAGGACAGATAAATGCTTGTTTATAGATTATCCAAAAGAGAGTATGGGATACCTCTTTTACCATTCTACTGAATAAAAGATGTTTGTCAGTAAACATACCACTTTTATGGAAAAAAAGTTTATCTTAGAAATACCCATTGATAATCCTCAACCAGAAGTACCCATTGATGAGGTACAACTATAAAATACATATCCTCTCCGAAGATCGGATAGAGTGCAAATACACCTATAAGGTATGGGTTCATTGTTGAGAATAATAAAGCCCACATTATTGAGAATGATAAATTTTTGACCTATACGGAAGCTGTCATGAGTAAAGACTTAGACAAATGGCTAGAGGCTATAAAATTCAAAATGGACTCTATGTATTTCAACTAAGTGTGAACTTTGGTTGATGCATCAGAGGGTGCAATCCTTATTAGATGCAAATGAGTCTATAAGAAAAAGATTGGAGTAGATGGCCAAGTTGAAACCCATAAAGCCAAATTGGTGGCTAAAGGTTTCAAACAAAAATAGGGTATTGATTATGATGAAACATTCTCACCTATTGTCATGCTTAAATCTATATGGATTATGCTTGTTATAGCAGCATACCATGATTATAAAATTTGACAAATGGACGTGAAGACTGCTTTTCTTAATGGCTATCTTGAGAAAGAAATTTACATGTCTTAGCCAGAAGGATTTATCTCAAAAGAGAGAACAAATCAGGTATGCAAGCTTAAAAAATTTATTTATGGATTAAAGCAGGTCTCGAGGAGTTGGAACATCCGTTTTGATGTTACAGTCAAAGAGTTTGGCTTTATAAAAAATATAGATGAGTCTTGTATATATAAGAAGACTAGTGGAAATGTCATTGTCTTCTTAGTTTTATATGTGGATGACATACTTTTCATTAAGAATGATATCCTAATGTTACAATCAGTCAAGATATGGCTATCAAGTAAGTTTTCCATGAAGGATTTGGGCGAAGCATTCTATATACTAGGTATAAAGATCCATAGGGATAGATCCAAGAAGATGTTAGGCTTGTCCAATCTAGGTACATAGATCTAGTGCTAGAAAGGTTTAACATGGATAGGAGTAAAAGAGGTTACTTATCCATGAGTCAAGACATACATCTCTCTAAAAGGATGTCTCCTAAAATATCGGAAGAGAGAAATAAAATAAGTTCTATTCCTTATGCTTCGACAATAGGGTCAATCATGTATGCTATGCTATATACGAGGCTTGATGTTGCCTATGCCTTAGGCATAATTAGTAGATTTCAAGTTGATTCAGGTGAGGATCATTGAAAAGTAGTGAAAAATATTCTTAGGTACTTGAGAAGGACTAAGAATATTTTTCTGGTATATGGAGGATCTGATCTAAAACTAGAAGGCTATTCTGACTCTAGTTTCCAATCAGACCCTGATGATAGCAAGTCCACTTCAAGAAATATCTTTACTCTATATGGTGGAGCAGTAAGTTGGAAAGTTCTAAGCAGCAGATTGTAACTGACTAAACCGCTGAGATAGAGTACATAGTTGCAAGTGAAGCCGCCAAGAAGGCTGTCTGGATGGAAAAGTTCATCATTGAGTTGGGTGTCGTTCCTGAGATTGAGAATCCAATACCACTTTATTGTAATAATACTAGAATAGTTGCTCAAGCAAAGGAACTGAGGTCTCATCATAAATCCAAGTACATTCTAAGTGCTTCCATCTCGTTCGTGAAATAGTCAAAAGACAAGATGTAGTCATTAAACGAGTAGATATAAAGAACAACATAATAGACCCATTCACTAAGATTCTACTACAGCAGCAGTTCAATCGTCATCTCGATTGTATGTAGATAAAATATAAGGGTGATTGGCTTTAGTGCAAGTGAAAGGTTGAAAGGAATATGCCCTACAAGCCAATCAAAATTTACATTATGATGGATTTTCTTTATAATCTTTCAGACTCATATAATTGATACTTTATAAATAAAAGATATTTATTTTTCATCATAGTCTGTATCTTACTTTTGTAATGATTATGATGAACTTCATAAATCAGAGCAATGGTTTTAGGATTATAATAAGATCATACCTATAAGACCTAAAATCTTAAAAATCCTGATTTAGAATATTTCTAGTCATAGGAGCATTGAATAGGGATTAATATTCTAGATAGACTGGCACTTCTATGTATACTCGATGGAGAGGGTGGCTGATCTCATAAGCCACTTGTGTGAGACACTAATATAAGAATATGGGTACTCATTAGAGAATGAGTTCATTGAATTGATCCAACTTGAGAAACATCTTATGGAATCAACTTATTCGTCAAAAGATATTTTTTTATAGTGAAAGTTGTGCATATAATTTTTTGACCTGAGACTACCATAGAACTTGTATACATGAATCTGTATTTTGGTTCATACTCATTTATGACTTTGGCATGCATGGGGTGATATGGATATGGTGGAATGTGTATGAAGGTTGTAAGTAGGTCAACATGGAATCGATCACTCCTGGTAAGAGGAGATCGTATTCTACTTACTCTGATCGATTGATGATTCAAAAATCTTTGATCAAAACGGAATAAAAATTAGAAATTTTTTTAATATTTTATTAATCGAATCATCATTAAAGATTAAGAGAAATATAAATATGATATTGGATTTGACATCATTCTATATTCAGAGTCATATTCGGGATGCAAGTTTATCGCAGGATCGAATTGCACGATAACTTTCTATTGAAGGATATTTTTGATATTTTCATCAAAATATTATATCTTTCAGGTAGACATGATACATTGCTAGATGTCAATCTTGTCTTATGGGTTTGATCGAATTAAAGAGTTTAATTCGATCGCCAATTAAAAAGAGTTCTAAAAGCTGAAATCGGGTTAGCTCGATTAGACCTAGATCGATTAGATTAAATTCTAATCAAATCAGGTCAACTTGCACTCGGACTTACTGCTGGCTAGATATGAAACCCAATGGGTCACACATAAAGAAAATTGATTAGGGATCTAATTAGATTAGATCATATTTGCAAGATGAACATGCTAGCATATGTTACAAATCCTAGCTCTTTGTTTCGAATCGAGTTTGAATTTGATTCCAGATTGGGCTAATTAAATCTAAATTAAATCAAACCAATTTTGGGTTTGAGTTGGGTCAACCCTTGGCTGGTTGAACCAGAGATTAGGCACCACAAAATCAGCATCCCACATGCCAAGAATTTTTTCTTGCACGTGGGGTTTATCTTGTGCGCAAAAGACAAGTTGACGTCCCATGAGATGGGACGCCCCTTTCCTTGTTCTATTCTTTTTGTTTGATGATGAAATTTTTTACGGAGGATTATAATTTGATTCTAGGCACAGAGGAGTCCTTTGTGGCTAAATCACTTCATATCTTAATTATGAAAATTGGATAGAAGTTGGAAACCTAGCCAAACCTAATCTATGCGCCACGTAGAGTCCAACTAGTTTATAAGGTCTCTTAAAATTGTTACACGCCACCTTTATTCTTGATTTTTTCTCCATGCCATCTTCAGGTTAGGGCCTTATTTGTGGGCCCTTGGATGGCTAAAGTACGCTGATCAATGATGGAGAAAAATACCGCCCAAGAAAGCCTCATGATGCATCAGAAAAATAACGAAAAAATTTTCTGAAGAATTTTTCTGCGTGAAGCAACTCTTGGATTATTTTCTCGATGTTTGCCATGTGTCACAAATTTTCAGATGGACATGTGAAATTGCTAAAGGCGTGAGATCATCTGGTTGGGTGTGAGATGTCACGTGGAGAGGGTGCGAGATAATTCTGAATACATTCCGTTGCTTACTATAAAAGGGGTCTTGCTTTGGGGTTTAATTCAATCAGATTTCCACTCTTATCTGTTCTTTCTTACACCTCTCTCCCTCTTGTCCAATTATTCCCTTCCTTCCCTTATTAGGATAAGTCTTAAAATAGTAAGGACAAGTCCGATTTTAGGACAAGATCTAGGAAGAGATATAAGAAAGACAGAGACAAGAAAGGTAGAGATAGAAAGACTAGGAGGAGAGGAAGAAGATCCTGAGGTTCTGCCGTCTAAAGAAATTCTCAGAGTGAGAATTTCAGAAGAGGAATCATCTTAAAAAATTGGTATCTTGATCAAAGTCCTGTATGGATCATCATTGGAGGACAAACACTTGGACGTTTGATGGAGGTTCTATTGAAATTTTGAAATAAGCATTGCAGGTATTTTCTATATCTTGAATTTTATTATAAAAATATTTTATATAATTATTAATCATAAAAAAAATATTGATTTAAAAATTTAATATTAAAAATTTTTTAATTTAAATTTTAAAATTTATTATATTTTTATCGTGCTTGTTCTTCTGAAACCTAATAAAAATTAGGGGCACGTCACCCCCACTCCCAACTAAACCCGGGCCCTTTCTCTATACAATCCCAAGAAAAAAAAAAAAAAAAAAAAGTGATCATTATTTTTTAAAAATTCTTTATTTCTCTGCCGTCTCTGCCGGTCATCGTCTTTTGCGCAAAAGAATGGTTGATGTTCTTTTCGCGCTATCAACCGTTGGATCACGTTTTGCACAGCTCGCAAAGCGGTTATGGTGCGATCTAACGGTTGATGTCGCGAGAAAAAGGGAATCATCCTTTCGCCAGAAAAATACACCCGTCGTGTGGCCGTTAGTCTTCCTCAAAGCGCTCCCACTTGTGATGTGACCAAATTTGGGAGGTAGCGCTCCACCCAGCATCTCCGCTCCTACTCCTTTCCACCATGTGTGGGGTTCAACGTTCAACGATCTGCTCTGCTTCGAACTCATCTGTTCCATTTCCTCTTGCCACCCGATGGACCCTTCTCTTTCTCTTCTCCATCTCCCCTTCTCCTTTCTCTTCTTGCCATCTCTTCTGCTTCTCCTTCTACTGAGTCCACCGCCTCTCCTCTCTTCTCCTATGCAAAGCTACGATGGTTACGACGCCGCGGAGCTGCTCCGCCTTGCGGAGGAGGAGAAGGAGTGGCTGGTGGCCATCCGGCGGGGGATCCACGAGCACCCGGAGCTCCGCTTCCAGGAGCACAACACCAGCGCCCTCATCCGCTCCCAACTCGACCGCCTCGGCATCCCCTACTCCTTCCCCTTCGCTGGCACCGGCGTCGTCGCCCAGGTCGGCTCCGGCTCTCCCCCCATCGTCGCCCTCCGCGCCGATATGGACGCCCTCCCGCTCCAGGTATCGAACAAAGCCCATCGTCCCCCTTCGTAATTATGACCTCCCACTGTCTCATCCAATTCTTTATTCTCTTTTCTTGGAGTGTCTCGTGCTCTGTTCAAAATTTTGGTTTCTTTCGATCTCTGATGGGTGTTGGATTGATAGTCTGGTACGAATTTTGGATAAAGATTTCATCTTTGTGATTATGGTTCAGGAAATGGTGGAGTGGGAGCACAAGAGCAAGGTAGATGGGGTCATGCATGGTTGCGGGCATGATGCTCATGTTGCAATGCTCCTCGGAGCTGCAAAATTGCTCAACCAACGCAAGCACAATCTCAAGGTAAAAGACTTTTGCTTGATATTCGAATGCTTGTAAAAGTTCGGTTGTTTATTTATAATCGAATCATCCCAAAAACAGTCCAACAGTAATAAACTCCTAATTTTGCTGGATCTTTGTGGCAATTTTTTCTTTCTCTAGTTTGTACCTAGAAGATCAACAAGCAGGGTTCCTTCCCACACCTTTAAGTCGTCTGTAATTTTACAAATACTTATAACAGTTGGATGATGAATGAAAATATGAGAAATCAACTAGGAAACATGACCATGAAGTTAACATGTGCTTAATACTCCAACCTCTCTTTACACTATCCATTGCAAGGGCCTTGTTAATGGCTAGCAAGGAGAAAATCTTAGTCTTTGAAGGTGCATGTTCCCATGAGCCTTATCAAAAAGATAAACTCTTCTTCCTAATCCTTCTATTTTTAGCATATTTAATTTTACGCTATGCAAGTACAGCATCAATAAAGAAGCATCCTAAAAAAGGAGGTTAATCTTGTTGAAATTTTTGCTCCCAAGCCGTCTCCTACTAAAATCTAATTCAAGACTTGGCTAATGCAGCCCTATCTCAGGTAATGTTGCATGATTAAGAATATGGTGAAAGTACTACACGCTACAATCATGATGATCACAGGTTGCCATGTTACTATATCATGACATGCCAGTCATGTGCCCGGTCACTTGTAAAGGCTCGAGCTCCGGCTCATAACAGCGAAAAGGGTCTGTGCAAGACCATGATTAAGTATTTTAGTTACCCTTTCCAGAAAAACATTAAAAAAATTCCTCTTTGAGGACTTCATTCTAAAAACCAAAAAATAGTTATTTCTAAAGTAAGCAATTTTAAACTAACTCCACTCAGCAAGAGTTTTTTAAAAATCTCATATTAGTAAAGATTCACAGACTGCCCTATGATTTAGGGGGCGTTTGGTTCGTAACCGAAATCAAAATGGGAATGGAAATGGGAATGGGAATAGCTTAGAATCAGAATCAGAATGGCCAAATCCCCCGAAGCGTTTGGTTCGTGATCGGAATCGGAATTGGAATGAAAAATTGAATCCATAGAGGAGAGTAGGGATTGAGTTCTATATAGATGGATCCATTGCCATTCCATCCCGGAATCGGAATCGGAATGTGACTCCTCCCAATCAAACGGTTGGAATGGAAGTTACCCATTCCGATTCCGATTCCGATTCCAGACCCCCACTCCCCCCAACCAAACACTCCCTTATATTTAAAGACTCTGAAGTTATTAAATGATATCCTCCTCTTCTATCTTTAGCCCTTTCTGAAAGTATTTTTTTTTTTTTTTTTTTAATTTTATCTGTTAACCACTGAAGCTTGTAAAATTGTGGAACATGTAAAGGTAAAGGAGATGGACAAGGCAGTATAGCTGTATAAGATCAATGATCTACTCATAAACAAATATATAACTCCCCATCCGACCTGCTTCTTTTCCATGTGTCTGCTACACTTACCAATCTGTCTAATTAAGATTATCATTATAGTCTGTGGACCTTAAATATTTAAAAAGAAGCTACTTCAACATCCAATTTAATTATTCTGCCAAGATCTCACCTATAGCACAATATTAATCAAGGAAAAGAGATTTCTCAGTTAGTTTTAACACTAAAGAGCCCTGAAATAAAAATACTAGGATTTTGATACATTTAACTGCAACTTCCTCAGCTTTACAAAATTTGCATTGGACAATATAAACTTTTTTCTACCATATGCACCATTAGTAAGGTCATAAATTATCCTTAGAGAGGTGTTGACCCTTGATCGGCCGCATAGCCCAACTTTAATTTAAATTGATACCTATCTTTGATTTGTCATTGGAATGATCCAGTATGATCAGTAATCTAATGATCATACACCATGGAATAATTGCTATTTGCACCTCCTTTTTTCTTTGGGAATAAAAACTTATGCCGGGCATCCTATATGCTTCCTAGATTGTTTGCCTGAAAATCGTAGTTTGGTATGTTGGCACCAATTTATTTGACTTCCGTACAGATCTCATCCAATTATGCTTTGGTCTTCCTATTTGTCCCAGATCCAGCAAACCAATTTTCTTAAGTTAAATATCTTGGTTCTTGTTTCACTTCAATTATAACCTTAGTTTCCATTTCAAATTTCAGATATCAATTTTCTTATTGGATATAAGTAGTTTCTAAATGCTCTTTTTCATGATTCATGTCAAAGGGAACTGTGAGACTTCTTTTTCAACCTGCAGAGGAAGGTGGTGCAGGTGCATTTCACATGATAAATGATGGTGCTCTTGGTGGTGCGGAAGCAATCTTTGGCATGCATGTTAACTATGGATTACCCACAGGAAGCATGGAATCCCATCCAGGGCCCACACAAGCTGCCGTATGCTTTTTTGAAGCAAAAATAGAAGGCAAAGCAGGAGAAGCTGCAAATCCTCATTTGAGTGTTGATCCAGTAGTGGCCACATCATTTGCGATTCTAGCAGTGCAACAGCTCATCTCCAGAGAAAATGATCCCCTCCATAGCCAAGTAGGTTGAATCTTTGTAAGTAGGTTATTATCTTTGTCAATCTGCTTTTAGTTTTTTCCCCTGTTATTACTTTTGAATTATGTTGCAATTGCAAATTGTGAAAATTGAAGCGATGCTTTTTTCTTTGTTCTAAATTTACCGTTCTATTATAAATTGATTGAAGATAGAAGACTAAACTAATTGAATCAAAACACTACACATGAATTATGGTAGATTGTATATTAGCTTCTGAATGATCATCATTTCCAGAGGCAGATCTAGGAATTCTCCATTACGTTTTTCTTTTATCTCCTTTTTTATCTTTTTCTTGGGGAAGGGAGCAGAGGGGGGATATGTTTATTTGAAGATGAGAGGATCGTATTGAAAATGTCAAATTCATAGTGATTAAATCTGCAGCAAATGATGTGTAGTCAAAGCAAAGCTCATTTTCATACATGCAGTGAAAATGATGTGTAGTCCAAAATGATTTCACCAATATTTTTAACATATTCAGCCAAGTAAAATATCAAAAAAATTAATATTTTGTTTGGTTTGAAATTATGTTCAATTACATTAATGAAAGTCACACTTTTTAAGTAATTAAGTCAGATAGGAGATTAGGAAAGAAAAATTATAACCTGATGCAATACAGTAAATGAGTCCAAACTTATACTTGAAGCCAATTAGCCATGGAGTTCGGATAAGCTTGGATCTCCACCACATCCAATCAGTTCACATCAATACAAGCTAGAAATAGTGGAGAATGACAAGTGGAAGCTTAATTTGAATATTAGTAACTTGTTTTCAAAATGACCAAGTACAAATCTGTTTATAGACCATATAAGAAGCTTCTTTCTCCCCTTCTATCATAATTACCACCCCACCACCAACCAACAACTATGCTTAAATGCTTGTCTCGACTATTTTAACTAGCATTCTAGAAAGTCTGCTTATCTTCCCATGATATTTTCTTTGCCACATCATTAACCACATCATTGAGTAAAATTCAGCTGGTGCAAATTGCTCTTTCATCAAGCTTCCCAGTTGGCAAGAGCTTGCCCTCAAGTTCTTGAACCTGGGGTCTTCACCAAAAATATTGTCAAAGATGTCACAAAGATCTTCCATTTGAAGGTAGTTGACATGCTATTACTCATCGAGCAAATCCACTATGTATTCATCTCCAATCCAAGATATGACATAGAAGGTGTCACACCCCAAATCCAAGATATGACACGGCTATGCTTTTGTGAGATACTGCCCATGATAACATGAAGTCTATCGATCATAATCAACTAAAATCTATCACGAACAAAATATAATAAAAGATTCAATTCTATCGTTTATCAAGCAAATAAATCAAGATTAGTCCAAAGCATCTAAATTCAATATCAAATTTCAAAACCCATGTCTCAAAGTTTATAAAAATAATTGATACAAGTCCATAATCATCTAATAATTTCTAAGCTTGCCAATGCGAATCCTCAAGTTTGGATCATCCATCGTTCATACTATTATTCCTCTATAAAAGAAAAAGATAAATGAAGGGGTATGAGCTACACCAGCTCAGTAAGTAAAATCTATGCTTTCTTACCGGATCAAGTATAATTTTTTTTTTATGATAATGCAATACTAAGAACATAACAGATAATACAAAATATATTATTTCATAGATCATATAATAAAACAAGTCCTAAATCAATTATGCATGCATAAATCATGAATATTTCGTAAACATAATTCGTAAGTCATTGTTGTCATATGTTCATGTCATGGTTTAAAAAATTGCTCTCAGATATTTATGCTACGGTCACTTTATATCCATAACAGGGTCAATATTCTTAATCAACAAAGTTCTTGTTTCGTATGCTAATTTTATATCCATTGACTGGATTTGTGTTCGTATGGATGCTAGCTCCGGATGTCGATTTTTTCGATTTTAAGAATTTTTTTATAACTATCAGATGGCTTTTGAAATTTTTATATCTTTTTCTTAAAACATACATTTACGTAGATGGAAAAACAATGAAATTCATGTTTCATAAGCATGTTATTTTTTCATAAAATATATTCATGGAATCATTTGTCACAATAAAATATGCTTTTTCATATCTCATATGCTGATCCTTATTTTATGAAAATATGATTTCATATAGCAACATATCAATTGCATAGAAAATATGATAATTTAAAAATAAATAATGAGCATAAGATCTACTTACCTCATTCATCCTAGATCTTTAGATTTTGTTGGAAGAATCAAGTGATTCTATTTAAAATATCAAAAACGTGATCAATTCTTATTCGATGAATTTGATAGAATTAAATCATAAGGAAAGAGGACTGTTGACTTGATGGATGGTCCAACAAGCTAGGACTGCCTGAGCATTGGGGCAATTCAAGACCTCCTATCTAAGGGTCAGATCTAAGCGAGTCGATTGAGGAATCTTGAAGTACAGATTGGATTAAGGTCAAAATCGATCAACAGAGTTCATCAACAGTGGATTTCAAAGATACTCGACATGATCGATATGGAATTGATATACTGCATGAATATCAAAGTGATTTCGGATCTCTTTGAAAAGATCACCTTCAAGTTCATATCGGGATCCATGAATTAGATAGAGAGAGAAAGAGGAAGTAGAGAGAGACACAAGGGTGAGAACCTTTCTCTCTTTTTTTCTCTCTTCTTTTCTTTTCTTCTTCCCTTCTTTGGCTGAACAGGGGAGGAAGCAGGCATGGTTGCTAGTGGCCGGAGGATTGGCAATAAGTGGTAGCAGGCAGCTGACGGCGGGCAGCGATGGATGGCCGGAGACAGTGGCTATTAGTCAAAAAAATCATGGAAAAAAACATGAAAAATAGGGGATGAATAGGATTCTTCTTTTCAGTGGGTTTTCTAGCGAAATTGACGGTCGGCGGCTATGTGCAAAAGCATGGGAAGAAGGGGAAGCAAGAGAGGAAGGAGGGTCGGGTTTACCTCGGGCTTCGGTGGCATCTCCGGCTTTAATTTCTGATAGGCACGGGTCTAGGAAAATCGACAAAACAGGAAAAAAGAGAGAGAAAGGAGAGGCATGCTCATGATGGAGGGTCACGATGAGAGGAGCTTCAAATATATAGAGGACTTTTGGTGGCCCTATGTCTTCAATTCTTTCTTTTTTTTTTGGCCGTTTGGGTGGAGTTTTGGCTTAGTGATGGGCTAGTCCAATGGATCAGGCTATCATATTCTACCCTCCTTATAAAAGTTTCGTTCTCAAAACTTACCACAACTTCATTATCTAAATAAATGGAGATACTTAGTCTTTATTTAATACTCCACCATACTTTTGCTGCACAACTTTGATCTAAGTCAATTTTTCTATGCTTGTCTCATGCCTAACCTTACAAATCATAAATCTAAGTTTAAGTGTTACTCATGATCAAATCTATTACTCTGATATCATAAAATGTCACACCCCACATCCGGGACATGACATGACCATGCTATCATGGGATATCGCCCACGATAACACGAAGTCTATCGATGATAATCAACTAAAATCTATCATAAATAAAATATAATAAAAGATTCAATTTTATCATTCATCAAGTAAATAAATCAAGATTGGTCCAGAGCATCTAAATCCAATATCAAATACCAAAATTATCCAATAATTTTCAAGCTTGGTAGTGCAGACCCCCAAGTCTGGATCATCTATCGTTTCTAACCTTATTCTTTTATAAAAAAATAACAAATGAAGAGGTACGAGCTACACCAGCTTAGTAAGTAAAATTTATATTTTTTATTGGATCAAGTATAAGTTTTTTTTAATGATAACGCAATATTAAGAAAATAACAGATAATATAAAATATAGCATTTCATAGATCATATAATCAAATAAGTCATAAACCAATCATGCTTGCATAAATCATAAATATTTCATAAACATGATTCGGAAGTCGTTTTTGTCATGTGTTCATGTCATGGTTTAAAAAATTGCTCTCAGATATTCATACTACGGTCAGTGTTCTCAATCGATAAAGTTGTTTCGTATGTCAACTTTATATCTGTCGGCAGGGCCTATGTTCTTATGGATGTTAGCTCTGGATATCGATTTTTTCGATTTTAGGAATTCTTTCATAACTATTTTAGAGCTTTTGAAATCTTTATATATATTTTTTAAAACATACATATACGTAGGTGGAAAATAATAAAATTCATGCTTCATAAATATATTATTTTTTCATAAAACATATTCATGAAATCACTTGTCATAGTAAAATATGCTTTTTCATATCTCATATGTTGATCCTTATTTTATGAAAATATGATTTTATATAGCAATAGATT
Organism: Elaeis guineensis; assembly: GCF_000442705.2. Taxonomy (NCBI): domain Eukaryota; kingdom Viridiplantae; phylum Streptophyta; class Magnoliopsida; order Arecales; family Arecaceae; genus Elaeis; species Elaeis guineensis. The sequence continues at coordinate 108,467,957 of NC_026003.2, forward strand.
AATTGTATAAAAAATATGATAATTTGAAAATAAATAAGAAGCGTAAGATTCACTTACCTTGTTCGTCCTAGATTTTTTAGACTTCGTTAGAAGAATCATATAATCCTATTTAAAATATCAAAAACATGATATTTTTATTCGATGAATTCAGTAGAATTAAATTATAAGAAAAGAGGACCGTTGACCAGATGGTTGGACCAACAGGCTGTCCAGGCATTAGGACAATTCAAGATCTCCTAACCAAGGGTCAGATCTAAGTGAATTGATTAAGGAATTATGGAGCATGGATTGGATTAAGGTCAAGATTGATTAATAGGGTTCATCAATAGTGGGTTTCAAAGATACTTGATATGGTCGAGGTGGGGTTGATATATTGCACAGATATCAAAGCGGTTTTGGATCTCTTTAGAAAGATCATACTGGGATTCATGGATTAGATAGAGAGATAAAGAGGGAGTAGAGAGAGAAACCCTAGAGAGAATGAGAGAGAGACAAAAGAGAGAACCTTTCTCTTTTTTTCTCTTCATTTCTTTTCTTCTTCTCTTCTTTGGCTAAGCAGGGGAGGAAGCAGGCATGGTTGCTAGTGGCCAGAGGACTGGCAACAGGCAGCGGCAGCAGGTGGCCAATGGCAGGCAGCGGTGGATAGCCAGCGACAGTGGATACCAATCAAAAAAATTGTGGAAACAAGCATGAAAAACAAGGGATGAATAGGGATTTTTCTTTTCGGTGGGTTTTTCGGTGAAATTGATGATTGGCGGCCGTGCGCAAAAGCATGGAAAGATGGGGCAGCAAGAGAGGAAGGAGGGTCGGGGCTTATCTCGGGCTCCGACGGTATCTCCGGCTCCAATTTTCGATGGGCATGGGTCAAGAAAAATCGGCAAAATAGGGAAAAAGAGAAAGGGGAGGCATGCTCGTGATGGAGGGTCATGGTGGAGGGGAGCTTCAAATCTATAAAGGAGACCTAGGGTTTTGGTGGCCCTACATTTTTGATTCCCACATGGAATTGCCAGAGAAGAAGACTCCCGATTTTGGTGACCTTAGGCCTTTGATTCCCACATGGAATTGCCAGAGAAGAAGACTCCCATCTAGAGTCTTCTTCCAATTTTTTCTTTTTTTTTGTGCCGTTTGGATGGGGTTTTGGCTGACTTAGTGATGGGCTGGTCTAATGGATCAGGCCAATGGGCTGGTCTAATAGATCAGATCATCACAGAAGGGACCATCAACCTGCTCTTGTAGCTTGTCCTCACATCTTGGTGGAAATTGATCCTTTTTGAAGATGAACTCAAAGCAAATCTCCCTCCTTGATGGCTACTACATGTCGATGTTTGTTTTTGTCGCTTTGCATATTTTATTGCTTTTCTTAATCTTTTGTTTCACTTGTTCATACATTTTCTTGACATTCTTGACCTTTTCATTTACATCCCCACCAAATCTATTTTAAAAAGGATGAGTTACCAAATGGAGTCACCCCCATTCTAGGCTGGTTGATTGGTTGTAGGGAAATTATGTTTGAGGAAAAACTTGATTCCATTGATGCTTATTGCTATCAAAAATGCTTCTTTTCTAGATTATCTAGTCTTCAATTATAACTTCATTCATTTGTTTGTGGATGATAAGAGGATTTGAATTGAAGATGTGTGCCCTTTTTTTCGATGTTCAACAAACTTTGGTTCATGATCATACTTACAGTTATTGGAACACCATGGAGCTTCACAATCTCTTGAAAATAGAAATCAACTATTTGAGATGCATTAGAAGTATTTAAATAAGCATTAGACTTGTACAGAATCAGCTCACCTAGCATAGTTTTCGTCAAGCTCAGGCCCAAATTTTCAGCCCATCAAGTTAGACTGGGCCTCAGTACTTCAACAATAAATAAAATTGGGCGAGGCTTAGGTTATTTTTTTAACTCGACCTAGACTAAATTCTTTATATGTGTATCAATTCAATATATATTTTTAAAGGTGAAAATAATAAGAAAGAGGAAAAGGGGACAGAATCCCTAAATGTAATAAGCCCTCCCCCCTCTCAACAAATGCTGTCACTCCCTTTCGTCCCCACCCCATATTCCTCTCCTTCCTCTATCTCTATCTCCCACAGGCATGCATCTGCTGCGCATCTCCTCTTTGCGTCTATCCCCACTCCCCCCTCTTGCCTCCCTCTACTCACCACCAGCCACCTCCTTCTCTTCCTCTTTCTCTCTCCCTCTCTCCCCCCTCCTTTTTGATCTTGATTTGTATTTGGAATTTTTTATTTTTTGTGAAGCTGAACAACAAGATCATCTCGATGGAGCTTAAGAATGATACCATTATTCATGGCGCCATCGTAGATTCCTCTCTCTCCCTTCCTCCTAGTGCCATGACCCTCTTTGGCTTGGTCGAATAGTCACTGCAGTGCACTTGGCTCACAAATATTGGGCAAGATGACGTCAGGCTCGGCCTTATGGGTTTGTTGTTGGGCCGGGCTTTTGTTGGGAAAAATAGGCCTAAAATCCAACTGGGTCAGGCTAAGGTCTAAAGATTTGATGTTGGTATGGTGTTGTGGTTGGACCTGAACCCAACCCGACTTCAACCTAGCTCGACCTAATGGATGAATTGGTCTAATAAGCACAAAATTTTTCATTTTCAGGAAATCTATCCATAAACACAAAATAGAACCTTTGCTTCATTTGGTTGGGAAGTCCCAACACAAAATCTATGCTTCAATATTTCTTGGAGCTTTTGGAACAAGAAGAGGATTGTCTAGTTTGGTATTTTGTGCTTGACCTTTAGCCACATCACAAATTTAACTCCATTCTATGTGATGAATTACATGTTTGATCATCTTTGGCCAATAGAAATGATCCTTAATGAGAGGTAGTATTTTATCTCTCCAAAATGCCTCCCAAGGCCACTCTGAAGAGTGGATTTAGGAATATGCAAGACCTTGTCTTTAGAAAGGTACCCATTTTGAAGAATGAAGTCTTCTTTTGGGCTCATGGTACAGTGTACTGACCCGAACGGGTGCATACCTAGTGATATGCCATACCATTCTATACCAAATTGGTTCGCTGTACAAGGGGTGTATCAACTATTGGTATGCCGAGTTGATCTCCTTAACGGGTGCACCAACACTATACCAAGATGTTACCGGTATGGGATCTAGTACTAAGATTGTGAACCTTATTTTTGTTCTTCTGAAATTCAGCCTTCAACCCATGGCTTGCCAACATTTTAATCATTTAGACATAAATCTTATAGGAGCTCAAATCCAACCATCTTCACATGCAAGGTAGCTAACAAAGAATGCCTCTGACTAAGAGCTTGCTCCACTTAATTAATAATCCCAAATTTTTGTTGTATAGTGTAATGGAAAGTTTGAAGAAACTCTAACCCATTTAGTATTCCTCTCATTAGTAATATTTTCTTGATCGTTCATATATTTTAGTGCCCCATGATCTAAATAGAGAACATTTTTTTGTATTTAAAAAGGTAGTGTTGCCAACTCTTCAATCCTCTGAGTGATTGCGTAAAATTCTTTATTTTAAGTAGTGCTTATGTCTTTCACTTAGGCTTTCACTGAAGAAACCTATAGCCTACCCTCTTTAACAACATTAGTGTCACGCCCCGAACCCAACACCCGGGTCGGATACGTGATGGCCGCACACTCCTTAGAGCAAGCCCTAAAGAATATGCAAGGCCAAATCAAATCATTACAATCTTATCAATCCATAACAATTAATTTCAAATATAATTCATAAAATTTTGTATAGGTACAAATTAAATTTCTTCAGTTCTCTGATCAGGTACTATAACACTCTATCTATCCATCTGCTCACCCATAAATCTAAGTCATGGCCAATCATGAACATCCTGTATCTCTGAAAAGAAAAGAAAGATGAAGGGGTGTGAGCTTTACAGCCCAGTAAGAATTCCCATATCACACTGATATAGTAATATAGTCTGAAAATAAGGATAAGCAATAAAATATAAAATCTCATGTTCAATATCCAGAATAATGCAAACATTCATAAATTTTCTGTCTTGTCAAAATAGATGCATCATCATATGTTAACCGGTGAAACACTTTTGTTCAACAATTGTTTCATATCTTATCTTTCATTTCTCCTTTCATAATCATATGATTTTAACATTTTCTTTCTGGCTCTGGACTATCCAAGTCTATACCTCAGTCATCATCCGGATCGAATCCACTTTAAAAAGTCTTTCAAGACTGTCCCAAGATGAGCTCCTGGCCGGCTGTCCCACGTACCAAAGCCCGTGAGAGGCTGTCCCAGGCATAAGCTCCTGGCGGGCTGTCCCAGGCATGAGCTCCTGGCCGGCTGATCCACCTGTAAGCCAGTGGGGGCTGTCCCAGGCATAAGCTCCTGGCGGGCTGTCCCAGGCATAAGCTCCTGGCCGGCTGTTTCACATGACAAGGCTAGTCCATACCATATATCTCTTTCTTTTCATTTAATCATTATGTGTTGATTTCATCAATCAATTCTGTCTTGCATTATGATCAATTCAGATATGTCATATCCATATAATCATGCCATCAATCTCTGATACATATATATTAACATAACATACTCATGCTCAAGATCAAATAACAGTATCTCAGGTATAATAAATTCATCGATTTCAAATCCGACGATGCAAAATCAACGATGCAAGACCAACAGTAAAATAGCATATATATATAATAGTGATCATGTACAGGGATTCTTACCTTTATCGGTGACTGATCCAAACACAGAAATCAATGTTCTTCTTTGATTTATGAATTTCTCTAATAAAATATTTCACTTGATGTCATTTGCAGACAATCATCTCTTCATAACCCTGATCAATATAAAAATCACATATAGAGAAAATTACCGATAATCGACCTGATAACACAAATCTAGGATTTCTCTTAGGATTAACCAAAATTAGGATTTACCTAAGTATCTAGATCCTCCACTAATCCATAAGACTTTTAGAGAGAGAAAATCCATGAAGAGAGAGAAAATTCTAGAGAGAGAAAGTAGAGAGAAAGTGGAGAGAGAAACTTTCGTATCCTTCCGATGAGGCACTCATGATCGAGATCATCAGAGGTCCTATCAGGGTAACTCAATATGAATCAAGTGTTACAAATTTTGAATAGGATCGAATTGGGATCAGATCTACTGCACGAATTTCGGAGCAACCTCAAATCATCTTATTTTCATCTTCAAGTTTATTCTAGGATTCATGATGCAATCAGAGAGAAAGAAAAGATCCTAGAGAGACAAAATCCGTAAAGAGAGAGAAAAGTCTAGAGAGAGAATCTAGAGAGAGAAAATGTAGAGAGAGAAGGTAGAGAGAGGAGAGAGAAAAGAGAGAGAAAGAAGAGAGAAAGGAGAGAGAGAAAAATTCTCTCCTTCTTCTTCTTTTTTATTTTATTTTATTTCTCTTTTTCCTTTTTTTTTTCTTTTCTTTTTCTTTTTCCTTTTTCTTTTCTTTTTCTTTTTCCTTTTTCTTTTCTTTTTCTTTTCTTCTTCTTCTTCCTTTCTTCTTTTCTTTTCCCGCGGCCTCCCTTGGCTGAAACAGGGGAGGACCGTGAGGTCCCCCCCCGGTGGCTCGGGCTCCGGCAGGGTGGCGGCCTGGCCGGAGATCCAACAACGGCCGGCGGCCATGCGAGCTGGCCGGCGAGCATTCTCCCTTTTTTTTTTTTCGAAAAACAGGGGATCCGTCCCCTTTCTTCATGATTTTCGGCCATGGGCCGATCGCCGGCGGTCGAGATTTTTCAGGGAAGGAAGAGAGGGAGATGGGGGTTCGGTCTCGGGGATGGGACGCCGCAACCGGCGGCGCCGGTGGCCGAAAAAGAGAAGAGAGGACCCGGCCAAAATAGAGCAAAACAGGGATTACTATCTTCAAGGATTTTCCGACGATCCTGACGGCCGACGAGGAATTTAAAAACATGGGAAGAAAGAGAAGAGGGAGAGGAAGAAAGATTGAACCCTTACCTGAACTCCGGTGACCTCTTCGACCTTCAATTTCCGACGAACATGAGAAGAGGTTGCCGCAGCCTCTACGGAGAAAAGGAGAGAAATCGGGCTCGAAGATCACCGGTGGAGGGTCTTGAGAGAGGGAGAGGCTTATTTATAGGGGTCCCTAGGGCTCGGATGATCCTAGGACTCCCCTTCCATCCGGGATTCATCGAGGAAGAAGACTCCCTTCGGGAGTCTCCTTCCGCTCTGTTTTTTTTTTTTTTTTTTTTTGTTTGGGTTTTGGGCTTGATCCTGGGCCGGGATGTTACATTCTTCCCCCCTTCAAATAATTTTGTCCTCAAAATTAAGTTATGTTGTTTGAGATATATTTCAAAGTATGCATTCTTCATATCATTCACAAACTTACGATAATGTCATATATTATTTATTTCTCATGATCTTGTTATAACAAAATTTATTTGAAATCTCAAACTCATCCCTTCTTATTGATTTCTCAACTTTTTGAAGAACTATAACATTTTGGACTTGTATTAATATACCACCATTATTTGTCTAATAGATTCCACTCAACTTCATAATTATCTCAGACTACCCTTGATAGAAAAATAAATAAACGTCAAACATCGAGCACTCTTTACAATCATCGATTTCTTTCTTCACTTGATTTTCCAACAAATTTTATATATAGACTCTCATCTTAAGAAAAATCTCAATCTTCTATATCATTTCAAGTAACAATATTAGATTTTAAAAAAAAAAAAAAATATGAGATCTATGTCAGGACATTCTAAGTTTGAACTAATATCAGAACTATCAAGCTATTAATAAACTTGAGATATCTAAACTTTCTTGGCATTATCTATAATGAAGCAACCTACTAACAAAAATTATCCGACTATGATCAGATAAAAAAATTATTCTTTATTAACAACTAATGCATTCCATAATATCTTCGGAATCAAAGAATTAATATTTCTAATCAATTTAACCCACCATGCTTTTGCTGCGCACTCTGATCTTGGTTTATCAAATTATATAATTATATCAAAGATAAAAATATCCTTATATGTTAGATCGATCCAAGATAGATCCAACCTTCAAATTTCATATAAGACTTAGGGCAAAATTTTAAGTTTTTTTTTTTTTACTACCTTTGGGCATAGCATATAAAAATTAAATCTTGATCTACTTCCTATATTTGAAATTATTGTATAAGTTTCATCACTCTTCAAGAATCCAACATATCTAGAATCAATTAGAGTTAACCTTAGATTTACCTTACAATCATTTAGATAATTTCTAAATCAATCTTCCTTTTTTTTAAAAAAATTAATTCTAATTTGACAACTAAAAGAACTCAAGTCAACATCCTTATAAATAGAATTAACTTGATTATTTCTTATAGAACTCTCTTCATCACAACCCTTAATATTAATCGATAAATCCATACAAAATCTTGTCCCTTGTATAAGTCATTCAAAATTTAACATTAACAAGATATCTTAATTTAATTTAAAAATCCAAACTTTGACTTGAATGATTAATACACTTCACCATCTTCAACAATCACCAAAAAAAAAAAAAAAAAAAAATCTAATCCAAAGATAATAATATGAATTATTAAAGATTTCATCATAACCTGTATATCATACTCTGACAAAATAAATTTTCTTCTTTACTTTAACAACAATATCAAAATACTTTTGATCTACTTAGAAAAATAAACTTTTGACTTGAAATTCAATGCAACTTGAAAGATCAAGGAATCATATTCAGAATATGATATTTTGAGTAACCAAAAATTTTACCAAGATGTGTATCTCATATTCTCATAATAAAATTCAAGTATATTTTTCATTTAAAATTGAGTTTCATATATGATCCTCTTATAGATTCAATGTTCAAAAAATATTTCTCTCTCATATGATGAAATTTCTTCTTGACCATATCCTAATTAACTTTCTTTGATAAGTCCAAATTCATAATGCTCAGACAATTATCATCGAAATTAAAAAAAATTATCATGATCTTCAATCATATAAGTTTTACATTCCAAAATCCTCTAGTATACTCAACATAACTTATCAATACCTCCCACTTCAATCCAAGGTCAACTCTTTTCATACTTAGGTCAACCTTACTAATTGAAATCCAAAGTATAACTCGTTAATTCTATTATTGATATTATATGCCACTTATGCATAAAAATTTCATCTTAATATCTATTGATTCGAAATCTAAATATTGCATCTTCTCTTTTATATCTATCATGTTCCTCATGATCATAACTTAAGTTCAGATTTCACTAAAATTATAATTCTGAATAATTATAATCTTGAACTCAAATACCACTTAAATCATATTTTTTAGTGATCATAACCTAAACTCTAATATCATTCTATCACACCTTTAATGATCAAAATCTTAAACTCCGATATTATCAATCATACTCTAGTGATTATAATCTCAAAGTTTTGATATCACTTATATGACAATCCCTAGTGACCTTAAACTTGGGTTCTAGTACTGTTCTGTCATATCCTAATCACTTGTATCATTGTCTCCGAATAAACGTAACCTAAGCTCTAAGCTCAAATGCCACTCCGTCACATCCTACTGATCTTTACATAAAGTTTTAATATCTCTTCATAATCTCTAGTGATCTTAAACCTAAGCTTTGATATTATTCTATCACATCCAAATCATTTATATTGTAATCTCCAATGATCATAATTTAAGCTCTGATATCACTCTATAATATTCTAATCACTTATATCATAATCCCTAATGATCATAACCTGGCTCTGATACCATTCTGTCACGCCCCGAACCCAACACCCGGGTCGGATACGTGATGGCCGCACACTCCTTAGAGCAAGCCCTAAAGAATATGCAAGGCCAAATCAAATCATTACAATCTTATCAATCCATAACAATTAATTTCAAATATAATTCATAAAATTTTGTATAGGTACAAATTAAATTTCTTCAGTTCTCTGATCAGGTACTATAACACTCTATCTATCCATCTGCTCACCCATAAATCTAAGTCATGGCCAATCATGAACATCCTGTATCTCTGAAAAGAAAAGAAAGATGAAGGGGTGTGAGCTTTACAGCCCAGTAAGAATTCCCATATCACACTGATATAGTAATATAGTCTGAAAATAAGGATAAGCAATAAAATATAAAATCTCATGTTCAATATCCAGAATAATGCAAACATTCATAAATTTTCTGTCTTGTCAAAATAGATGCATCATCATATGTTAACCGGTGAAACACTTTTGTTCAACAATTGTTTCATATCTTATCTTTCATTTCTCCTTTCATAATCATATGATTTTAACATTTTCTTTCTGGCTCTGGACTATCCAAGTCTATACCTCAGTCATCATCCGGATCGAATCCACTTTAAAAAGTCTTTCAAGACTGTCCCAGGATGAGCTCCTGGCCGGCTGTCCCACGTACCAAAGCCCGTGAGAGGCTGTCCCAGGCATAAGCTCCTGGCGGGCTGTCCCAGGCATGAGCTCCTGGCCGGCTGATCCACCTGTAAGCCAGTGGGGGCTGTCCCAGGCATAAGCTCCTGGCGGGCTGTCCCAGGCATAAGCTCCTGGCCGGCTGTTTCACATGACAAGGCTAGTCCATACCATATATCTCTTTCTTTTCATTTAATCATTATGTGTTGATTTCATCAATCAATTCTGTCTTGCATTATGATCAATTCAGATATGTCATATCCATATAATCATGCCATCAATCTCTGATACATATATATTAACATAACATACTCATGCTCAAGATCAAATAACAGTATCTCAGGTATAATAAATTCATCGATCTCAAATCCGACGATGCAAAATCAACGATGCAAGACCAACAGTAAAATAGCATATATATATAATAGTGATCATGTACAGGGATTCTTACCTTTATCGGTGACTGATCCAAACACAGAAATCAATGTTCTTCTTTGATTTATGAATTTCTCTAATAAAATATTCCACTTGATGTCATTTGCAGACAATCATCTCTTCATAACCCTGATCAATATAAAAATCACATATAGAGAAAATTACCGATAATCGACCTGATAACACAAATCTAGGATTTCTCTTAGGATTAACCAAAATTAGGATTTACCTAAGTATCTAGATCCTCCACTAATCCATAAGACTTTTAGAGAGAGAAAATCCATGAAGAGAGAGAAAATTCTAGAGAGAGAAAGTAGAGAGAGAAAGTGGAGAGAGAAACTTTCGTATCCTTCCGATGAGGCACTCATGATCGAGATCATCAGAGGTCCTATCAGGGTAACTCAATATGAATCAAGTGTTACAAATTTTGAATAGGATCGAATTGGGATCAGATCTACTGCACGAATTTCGGAGCAACCTCAAATCATCTTATTTTCATCTTCAAGTTTATTCTAGGATTCATGATGCAATCAGAGAGAAAGAAAAGATCTTAGAGAGACAAAATCCGTAAAGAGAGAGAAAAGTCTAGAGAGAGAATCTAGAGAGAGAAAATGTAGAGAGAGAAGGTAGAGAGAGGAGAGAGAAAATAGAGAGAAAGAAGAGAGAAAGGAGAGAGAGAAAAATTCTCTCCTTCTTCTTCTTTTTTATTTTATTTTATTTCCCTTTTTCCTTTTTTTTTTTTCTTTTCTTTTTCTTTTTCCTTTTTCTTTTCTTTTTCTTTTTCCTTTTTCTTTTCTTTTTCTTTTCTTCTTCTTCTTCCTTTCTTCTTTTCTTTTCCCGCGGCCTCCCTTGGCTGAAACAGGGGAGGACCGTGAGGTCCCCCCCCGGTGGCTCGGTTTCCGGCAGGGTGGCGGCCTGGCCGGAGATCCAACAACGGCCGGCGGCCATGCGAGCTGGCCGGCGAGCATTCTCCCTTTTTTTTTTTTTTCGAAAAACAGGGGATCCGTCCCCTTTCTTCATGATTTCCGGCCATGGGCCGATCGGGCGGTCGAGATTTTTCAGGGAAGGAAGAGAGGGAGATGGGGGTTCGGTCTCGGGGATGGGACGCCGCAACCGGCGGCGCCGGTGGCCGAAAAAGAGAAGAGAGGACCCGGCCAAAATAGAGCAAAACAGGGATTACTATCTTCAAGGATTTTCCGACGATCCTGACGGCCGACGAGGAATTTAAAAACATGGGAAGAAAGAGAAGAGGGAGAGGAAGAAAGATTGAACCCTTACCTGAACTCCGGTGACCTCTTCGACCTTCAATTTCCGACGAACATGAGAAGAGGTTGCCGCAGCCTCTACGGAGAAAAGGAGAGAAATCGGGCTCGAAGATCACCGGTGGAGGGTCTTGAGAGAGGGAGAGGCTTATTTATAGGGGTCCCTAGGGCTCGGATGATCCTAGGACTCCCCTTCCATCCGGGATTCATCGAGGAAGAAGACTCCCTTCGGGAGTCTCCTTCCGCTCTGTTTTTTTTTTTTTTGTTTGGGTTTTGGGCTTGATCCTGGGCCGGGATGTTACATTCTTCCCCCCTTCAAATAATTTTGTCCTCAAAATTAAGTTATGTTGTTTGAGATATATTTCAAAGTATGCATTCTTCATATCATTCACAAACTTACGATAATGTCATATATTATTTATTTCTCATGATCTTGTTATAACAAAATTTATTTGAAATCTCAAACTCATCCCTTCTTATTGATTTCTCAACTTTTTGAAGAACTATAACATTTTGGACTTGTATTAATATACCACCATTATTTGTCTAATAGATTCCACTCAACTTCATAATTATCTCAGACTACCCTTGATAGAAAAATAAATAAACGTCAAACATCGAGCACTCTTTACAATCATCGATTTCTTTCTTCACTTGATTTTCCAACAAATTTTATATATAGACTCTCATCTTAAGAAAAATCTCAATCTTCTATATCAGTTCAAGTAACAATATTAGATTTTTTTAAAAAAAAAAAATATGAGATCTATGTCAGGATATTCTAAGTTTGAACTAATATCAGAACTATCAAGCTATTAATAAACTTGAGATATCTAAACTTTCTTGGCATTATCTATAATGAAGCAACCTACTAACAAAAATTATCCGACTATGATCAGATAAAAAAATTATTCTTTATTAACAACTAATGCATTTCATAATATCTTCGGAATCAAAGAATTAATATTTCTAATCAATTTAACCCACCATGCTTTTGCTGCGCACTCTGATCTTGGTTTATCAAATTATATAATTATATCAAAGATAAAAATATCCTTATATGTTAGATCGATCCAAGATAGATCCAACCTTCAAATTTCATATAAGACTTAGGGCAAAATTTTAAGTTTTTTTTTTTTTTTACTACCTTTGGGCATAGCATATAAAAATTAAATCTTGATCTACTTCCTATATTTGAAATTATTGTATAAGTTTCATCACTCTTCAAGAATCCAACATATCTAGAATCAATTAGAGTTAACCTTAGATTTACCTTACAATCATTTAGATAATTTCTAAATCAATCTTCCTTTTTTTAAAAGAATTAATTCTAATTTGACAACTAAAAGAACTCAAGTCAACATCCTTATAAATAGAATTAACTTGATTATTTCTTATAGAACTCTCTTCATCACAACCCTTAATATTAATCGATAAATCCATACAAAATCTTGTCCCTTGTATAAGTCATTCAAAATTTAACATTAACAAGATATCTTAATTTAATTTAAAAATCCAAACTTTGACTTGAATGATTAATACACTTCACCATCTTCAACAATCACCAAAAAAAAAAAAAAAAAAAAAAATCTAATCCAAAGATAATAATATGAATTATTAAAGATTTCATCATAACCTGTATATCATACTCTGACAAAATAAATTTTCTTCTTTACTTTAACAACAATATCAAAATACTTTTGATCTACTTAGAAAAATAAACTTTTGACTTGAAATTCAATGCAACTTGAAAGATCAAGGAATCATATTCAGAATATGATATTTTGAGTAACCAAAAATTTTACCAAGATGTGTATCTCATATTCTCATAATAAAATTCAAGTATATTTTTCATTTAAAATTGAGTTTCATATATGATCCTCTTATAGATTCAATGTTCAAAAAATATTTCTCTCTCATATGATGAAATTTCTTCTTGGACCATATCCTAATTAACTTTCTTTGATAAGTCCAAATTCATAATGCTCAGACAATTATCATCGAAATTAAAAAAAATTATCATGATCTTCAATCATATAAGTTTTACATTCCAAAATCCTCTAGTATACTCAACATAACTTATCAATACCTCCCACTTCAATCCAAGGTCAACTCTTTTCATACTTAGGTCAACCTTACTAATTGAAATCCAAAGTATAACTCGTTAATTCTATTATTGATATTATATGCCACTTATGCATAAAAATTTCATCTTAATATCTATTGATTCGAAATCTAAATATTGCATCTTCTCTTTTATATCTATCATGTTCCTCATGATCATAACTTAAGTTCAGATTTCACTAAAATTATAATTCTGAATAATTATAATCTTGAACTCAAATACCACTTAAATCATATTTTTTAGTGATCATAACCTAAACTCTAATATCATTCTATCACACCTTTAATGATCAAAATCTTAAACTCCGATATTATCAATCATACTCTAGTGATTATAATCTCAAAGTTTTGATATCACTTATATGACAATCCCTAGTGACCTTAAACTTGGGTTCTAGTACTGTTCTGTCATATCCTAATCACTTGTATCATTGTCTCCGAATAAACGTAACCTAAGCTCTAAGCTCAAATGCCACTCCGTCACATCCTACTGATCTTTACATAAAGTTTTAATATCTCTTCATAATCTCTAGTGATCTTAAACCTAAGCTTTGATATTATTCTATCACATCCAAATCATTTATATTGTAATCTCCAATGATCATAATTTAAGCTCTGATATCACTCTATAATATTCTAATCACTTATATCATAATCCCTAATGATCATAACCTGGCTCTGATACCATTCTGTCACGCCCCGAACCCAACACCCGGGTCGGATACGTGATGGCCGCACACTCCTTAGAGCAAGCCCTAAAGAATATGCAAGGCCAAATCAAATCATTACAATCTTATCAATCCATAACAATTAATTTCAAATATAATTCATAAAATTTTGTATAGGTACAAATTAAATTTCTTCAGTTCTCTGATCAGGTACTATAACACTCTATCTATCCATCTGCTCACCCATAAATCTAAGTCATGGCCAATCATGAACATCCTGTATCTCTGAAAAGAAAAGAAAGATGAAGGGGTGTGAGCTTTACAGCCCAGTAAGAATTCCCATATCACACTGATATAGTAATATAGTCTGAAAATAAGGATAAGCAATAAAATATAAAATCTCATGTTCAATATCCAGAATAATGCAAACATTCATAAATTTTCTGTCTTGTCAAAATAGATGCATCATCATATGTTAACCGGTGAAACACTTTTGTTCAATAATTGTTTCATATCTTATCTTTCATTTCTCCTTTCATAATCATATGATTTTAACATTTTCTTTCTGGCTCTGGACTATCCAAGTCTATACCTCAGTCATCATCCGGATCGAATCCACTTTAAAAAGTCTTTCAAGACTGTCCCAGGATGAGCTCCTGGCCGGCTGTCCCACGTACCAAAGCCCGTGAGAGGCTGTCCCAGGCATAAGCTCCTGGCGGGCTGTCCCAGGCATGAGCTCCTGGCCGGCTGATCCACCTGTAAGCCAGTGGGGGCTGTCCCAGGCATAAGCTCCTGGCGGGCTGTCCCAGGCATAAGCTCCTGGCCGGCTGTTTCACATGACAAGGCTAGTCCATACCATATATCTCTTTCTTTTCATTTAATCATTATGTGTTGATTTCATCAATCAATTCTGTCTTGCATTATGATCAATTCAGATATGTCATATACATATAATCATGCCATCAATCTCTGATACATATATATTAACATAACATACTCATGCTCAAGATCAAATAACAGTATCTCAGGTATAATAAATTCATCGATCTCAAATCCGACGATGCAAAATCAACGATGCAAGACCAACAGTAAAATAGCATATATATATAATAGTGATCATGTACAGGGATTCTTACCTTTATCGGTGACTGATCCAAACACAGAAATCAATGTTCTTCTTTGATTTATGAATTTCTCTAATAAAATATTCCACTTGATGTCATTTGCAGACAATCATCTCTTCATAACCCTGATCAATATAAAAATCACATATAGAGAAAATTACCGATAATCGACCTGATAACACAAATCTAGGATTTCTCTTAGGATTAACCAAAATTAGGATTTACCTAAGTATCTAGATCCTCCACTAATCCATAAGACTTTTAGAGAGAGAAAATCCATGAAGAGAGAGAAAATTCTAGAGAGAGAAAGTAGAGAGAGAAAGTGGAGAGAGAAACTTTCGTATCCTTCCGATGAGGCACTCATGATCGAGATCATCAGAGGTCCTATCAGGGTAACTCAATATGAATCAAGTGTTACAAATTTTGAATAGGATCGAATTGGGATCAGATCTACTGCACGAATTTCGGAGCAACCTCAAATCATCTTATTTTCATCTTCAAGTTTATTCTAGGATTCATGATGCAATCAGAGAGAAAGAAAAGATCCTAGAGAGACAAAATCCGTAAAGAGAGAGAAAAGTCTAGAGAGAGAATCTAGAGAGAGAAAATGTAGAGAGAGAAGGTAGAGAGAGGAGAGAGAAAAGAGAGAGAAAGAAGAGAGAAAGGAGAGAGAGAAAAATTCTCTCCTTCTTCTTCTTTTTTATTTTATTTTATTTCTCTTTTTCCTTTTTTTTTTTTCTTTTCTTTTTCTTTTTCCTTTTTCTTTTCTTTTTCTTTTTCCTTTTTCTTTTCTTTTTCTTTTCTTCTTCTTCTTCCTTTCTTCTTTTCTTTTCCCGCGGCCTCCCTTGGCTGAAACAGGGGAGGACCGTGAGGTCCCCCCCCGGTGGCTCGGGCTCCGGCAGGGTGGCGGCCTGGCCGGAGATCCAACAACGGCCGGCGGCCATGCGAGCTGGCCGGCGAGCATTCTCCCTTTTTTTTTTTTTTTCGAAAAACAGGGGATCCGTCCCCTTTCTTCATGATTTCCGGCCATGGGCCGATCGCCGGCGGTCGAGATTTTTCAGGGAAGGAAGAGAGGGAGATGGGGGTTCGGTCTCGGGGATGGGACGCCGCAACCGGCGGCGCCGGTGGCCGAAAAAGAGAAGAGAGGACCCGGCCAAAATAGAGCAAAACAGGGATTACTATCTTCAAGGATTTTCCGACGATCCTGACGGCCGACGAGGAATTTAAAAACATGGGAAGAAAGAGAAGAGGGAGAGGAAGAAAGATTGAACCCTTACCTGAACTCCGGTGACCTCTTCGACCTTCAATTTCCGACGAACATGAGAAGAGGTTGCCGCAGCCTCTACGGAGAAAAGGAGAGAAATCGGGCTCGAAGATCACCGGTGGAGGGTCTTGAGAGAGGGAGAGGCTTATTTATAGGGGTCCCTAGGGCTCGGATGATCCTAGGACTCCCCTTCCATCCGGGATTCATCGAGGAAGAAGACTCCATTCGGGAGTCTCCTTCCGCTCTGTTTTTTTTTTTTTTTTTTTTTTGTTTGGGTTTTGGGCTTGATCCTGGGCCGGGATGTTACAATTAGAGAATCATGGTCATCTTGAAATAACTTCTAAAGATCAGGCAAAGTAAGAAGAGGTGCTTTGGTTATGTTTTCTTCTAATAAGCTCCAAGCTCTCTTGGGTTTCTTTGACCAAGTAAAAACTCTCCTCTAACGCTAAGGTAGTTAGGGAGGGAGGAGAGTGTTGTAAATTCTAGAATGAATCTTCCGTAGAAGCTTGCTAACTCATAAAAACTCCTCACAGCTTCTACCTTTTTTTTTGGATCAACTTGGTTGTCTTTTGATGATACGACATAGCCTCAAGAATACAAAGCTATCCATCATGTTTTCACATTTTTGGATTGAGTTATAATGTTTCATTTGGAAGGACAATTAAAATTTGATCAAGATGATCAATGTGCCATTGATGGCTGTGGCTACAAAATAGAATGTCATTGAAATAGACTACCACAAATTGTTCAATAGAAGCCTTGGAGGCTTGAATTGGTAGTGTTATGAATGTAGTTGGTGCATTAGAGAGCTTGAGTGGCATGACTAGCCACTATTATAAGCCATCCTATGTTTTGAGTATTCATCCCCTGGTCATATCCAAATTTGTGATGTCCACATCTCAAATCTAGCTTGGATAACATTTGAGAACCAGATAACTGATCAAGCATATCACTTAGTTATGGGATAGAGCACTGGAATTTTACAATAATTTTATTAATGGCCAGACTATCCATGCAAATGTGCCATACGCGATCTTCATTTGGCACACAAGGGGTTGAGACACTAAATGGACTTATATGTTCTCAAATCATTTTTTCAACCATACAGTTGTTGACAACTTTCTGCAATTCTTCATGTTCTTTTGGGATTGTTGCCACTGGTTCCCCCTGGTTTCCACATTCACTCTGCCTAAGTTGTTTCTAAATATGATTACTGATACTAGGAGTTTTGGCAGAAGTTGACATCAGAATTCACTACATTCTCTGGATGTAGTCTCCACTAGACCCTAATTTTTGTCCGGCATATGTGATGTAGTCTAGACAATTATCAAGGTGAAAGGAGCTATTGCTGTGAAGGCCTAAGAACTATTTGTTATGCAGAGTTAGCTGTGTGCATCTTATCTTCTCATGCTATTTCAACAATACTTTTGATGTAGGAATATTTACCTCTAGGGATGCTGTTTCTAGTGCAACTTAAAGTTGCATCCAAATCCTGTCATAGGAGACCATCCAGAAAAGTATTTGGAGGTCATAATTTGCTATTTTGTTTTAGTCATTGGTTTTCATTTTACTATTGTGCCTGTATTATGTCATGTTACTTATATTGCTATGTAGACTCCGAGCGTTTGCATCCTTGGTGAATTCAATTTTATAATTATGCTCTCTGTCTTCTTCCTCCCATTGTACTTTTGTAATTGGCCCATCATTTGCAATTCTACTAAGGGTTGCACTATTCATATCAGAGGCTGAATAGATGCATCTTTTTGAAGAATAAAATGATATAAGCAAGAAAGGGAGCAGACAAGTAGCTGCTACTTTTTGCACAACCTTCAATTGTGTTATGTTATGAACCTATGCAATCATGGAAGGGTGAACTATTGAGCTTTTTATTTTGATACCTTGTTCACAGTTGGTTTATTATAAGAGGATTTACAACATCAAGATCGTCTTTGGGTTCTAATAAGGTGGTCTTAGGTTGCTTTTGTGTCACAAAAGCATCTAACTACTATATAAGAGATTAAGAGCTTACATAGGCTCTTGTGTTATTTGGATTAAAGTTGGTTTGCCTATTAATGTGGAAGACATGCCTCTCCTTAGAATAGAAGATTTACAAATTTATTCCTTTTTTTTTAACATTGTCAACAACTGTTGATTTCAACTTTCGATTCTAAGATATTTAGGTTTTCTTCCTTTGTTCCTTCTCTCTTCTAATACCTTTTTTCTGTTTTTTAAGTTCCTCACCTTTTAGCTCTATTTCATAAGGACAATATCTCCAGCACGGTCTACTTATTTTATTGCTTACTAAGTATCTACAAATTTCATGAGGTTTAGCTTATGAGGGCACAAGATGGTAATGATTGCAAGTGAGAGCCAGAGATGACCAAAAAGAGAATCTTGGTGTTGGCAAGGGCACCACCAGAAAAGGTTTACCACAAATTCTAGAGAGAACCAGAGGATGGAAAGCCTTTAGCTACAAGTGCAATAATCTTCTGAACAACAATATGAAATGGATCCAGATAACACTGAACTAGGTAGAAATAATGAAAAAATGAATCTAGTAAGTGAAGGGAAGATAGACCTTCTGGCGAACAAATCCATCCAAGCCTGGGAAAAAAAATGTTATTCAGCTTAAGCTGTGTGCTATCTCTGAAAGAAAAATGTAATAAGATTCCTATTGGATGGGCTAGTGATTCTGTTCAAAATGTTTAAGCAGCGTAAAAGGTGAAAATTTGCCACATTTGCCCTTTTTTAAGGTCAGTACAATGAAATAGAAGTATTGAGAGAAACATCTGTATCTCCATGACCTCAGAGTCAGTGTTAATACAGCAGATATGTAAAATGGCTTCTTAATATTTTAATTTTGAGACTGAAGAAGGCCAAGTGATTGCATAGTCTAGAGGAGTCTATAAAATACATTGAAAAAATACAGCTTGCCCAGAAGAGAAAGGGAATTGTTGAACAAATAAATGGAGTTTTTATCTCCAAACTTTGGAGTTTGGAGCTATGAGGGCCCACTTTTTTACAGCTTTTATTTTATCAGTATTCAGCAAATCCCAGGAATCATTAAAAATTTGATTACCATAACCACAACCATGAATTCAAGCCTTGTGTTGGCTATTTTGATTCAGCTCCATGACCTCCACGGTCGCCAACCACTATTGGATTGTTTCAACTGCTTGTTCTGTTTGGTTCTTAAAAAGTAAAAACATGCTATGAAATATGAACCATACCATGAGACTTGGGTTCTTTAATACATAGTGGTGGTTGAATTACTTTTATTGTCAGTAATTAAGGATTTTTGTGACCCTGAACATGTTGGATAATTAGGGCAACTTTTTCTTGGGTAATGCAAGTTTGTCTTTGAAACCTTCTCTGGTTGTTCTAGTTATGCAATGTTTAAGTTGGAGTTGTAGGTAACTGCACATGTGGATAGTTGCGATACCTTAGAGCTACATACTTATCTATGCTTATTTTTGTACTGTTAATTTTGGTGAAGCTGGATGATCATTTGTTACTTCATAGTTCATATAACCTCCTTAATTCTTTTCTACTTCTCGTGTGGAAGGTGCTTTCTGTTACTTATGTTAAAGGTGGTGTGGCATTTGACTTTACACCTTCCTTTGTTGAATTTGGGGGCACTTTAAGGAGTCTTACAACAGAAGGCTTGCACAGGCTACAGAGACGGGTAGAGGAGGTCTGTTATCATGATTTTTTTTTTTTTTAATGACCATGAAGAATCTCTTTGGATATAAGTGAATTAGGTTTGGTTTGCTATGACATCAAAGATTTACTTCCATCAAAAAATGTGCCCTGCTGCATTAATGAACAATATGTTACCATTGATGGATGTTGATGTTTTCAGGTAATAGAAATCCAAGCAGCTGTACATAGATGTAAGGCATTTGTCAGCATGAAGTCTGAGGAATACCCATTTTATCCTGCTGTTGTTAATGATAGAAGTTTGCATCATCATGTACAAAGGGTTGGTGGAATTCTGCTTGGCCCAGATAATGTGAAGATTGGGAAGAAGATCATGGCAGGTGAAGATTTTGCATTCTATCAAGAGTTAATTCCAGGTGTCATGTTCGGTGTAGGGATAAGAAATGAGAAAGCCGGTTCAGTCTACCCTGCTCATTCTCCTCATTTCTTTATTGATGAGGATGTTCTTCCAATTGGAGCAGCATTACACACTGCAATTGCAGAATTGTATCTAAATGGGCGCAACAGTGCAGGTGATGATAAAGATTTATCTTCTGCTGGATAAATTTATCTTTTAGAAAAATGTATGTACAATTTGATTGGTTTATGGAGGGTGATGCTACAAATATATATGTTCATTGACGAGCAGCATATTGTATAATGATCCAAGACTCCAACTTTTCTTGGAGGTTTCTTAGCTCACTGTATTATATTATCCTTCTTAGCTCAATCCAACCTCGAGACAGGCCTATTGACTGTTCCTTGAATGAGGGTTAAACTGATTCTTATAACATTTTGGAGATTTAGATTGGAAATAGTTTGGCAGATTTCTCTGGTGCAACATGAGTATTAGTTAGTGGCAATGGTAAATAAAAACTGACCCCATGAACTATATATGCGTCTTTCTTATCAGTAGATCTGTCTGCAAGATCGGCTGGTAGAATTTGAAAATGGAAGTAAAGAGAAAAGGAAATACATGACAGTGACAGAGACCAAGAATTGTCATTCTTGAAATTGTGAAGCAAATATGGACCAGAAAGCTTGTTATTACATGTTTTTCTTGATCTGTAGGAATTAGGGATTAATGTGAAATTCTGACCCATAGATAGTAATGTTTATGTTAGACTGTAATTGACCTGTAATTACGTATGGTTAACATAGTATTTATTCTCTTCTGATTGCTTGTGTCTGTATTAATGACTTCATCAGACAGTATGTTCTTAGGGTGATATTATGGGATTAACTTTTTATTTGTTTTGTATTGTACACAAACTTAGCTGTTTTCAAGGAATATTACAAGTTTACAACATAAAATTATTTTGTTCTTCTGCATACCATTTTGATGCTATTAAGAGCATATATAAAGATTTTATCTGTGATATTTGTTTGCAAATTCTCTTCGTATTAAATGGCTTTTAACTGTTGGCCGGCCGATGTCTGGAAAATAGTCTGTAATTGGCAAAATGATATTAATTTCTACACTGGTAGATGGTG
This sequence comes from Elaeis guineensis, assembly GCF_000442705.2. Taxonomy (NCBI): domain Eukaryota; kingdom Viridiplantae; phylum Streptophyta; class Magnoliopsida; order Arecales; family Arecaceae; genus Elaeis; species Elaeis guineensis. Next base: position 108,489,459 of record NC_026003.2, read on the forward strand.
ACTTTCAACTGAAGAATCAAAGTGTTAAAATTGTTCTCACAAACTTCTCAACACTACAAACTGGCTAGACTAATTGTCGTGTTATGACTATTAGCTATCAAGGTTACCCGTCTCGGTGATAGACCTCATACTGGTAACATCTTGGTACAGTATCAGTAAGTCAGATATGGAGGTCGGTTCGGCATACCAATACTAATTATGCCCCTTATATTGTTTCTGGTTCATTACATGGTGTACAGTATGGTATGCCTGGTATGCTCCGGTGCTAGTCAGTATGGCGTACAATGCTAATATCTTATTCATTATAGTTTATCTGCTGAACTTGAAGATATATTATATATTCTGTTCAACTATGGTTGTACATGAGATTTTGATAATGATTTGTTTGCTAGTTAAAGATGCCAATTGCATAAATATACTGTGCTTTCACACAATTTCTACTCGCATTTTGGATATTTCATGCATGAGTTACGTGTAGGTACTGAGCTCTATCCCTCACATGTATGTCTTATTAGATAAATTAGAACACTTCTTTCAAAAGCTTCATAAAATTAGATCAAGGAGGAAATAGAATTATCTTATTGGATTCATTAGTTCACTTCTTTCTCAAGTTTTGTTAAGTTGGATCAAGAGAAATGATGTCTTGGGTTAGAGTCTCACTAAATGTTCCAAGTATCTGTCATCTACTGCCTTCATCAGACTCCACCTCACTGAAGATTGTAATCCCAATTCTATCACTTGCTGAACAAGAGGTTGCTAGAAGACGACCAGACAATAATTCTAACAATTATGGTCCCAAAAGACTCACGATGCTAAATACTAATGCATTGAGATTCTCACAGTGTCATTGACTGATACTTAAGTACGTGCTATTCCTTGCCTCATGGTGGCCAGTGGTGCATGATCATGGAAACTCCAATGCTACATTTTCCAAAAGTTAAAAGATTTTTGTGATTTCATCTTCGGTTTATGTGAACTTTTGGGTATCTATGTTTAAGTTCAGAGATACTATTCTTTTGTTGCTATTATTAACATTTTGAGGAAGTCTGTCTTCAACCCTTCTTGACTATTGATTTCTGATTTTTCAACAACGTGTAGTCATCTTCATCCTTGTTGGCTCTCCCATGACCCAGTTCATCTCTGTAGCAATTTCTACAGTGCTGTTTTCAGCTCTACTTCCGTTTCCTTTGACCTGCTAAGTCTTCAATTTTTCATCCTTCATCTAAAGGCATTGCTTACGTGTGGGACCATGCCGATGGATCAAATATACTCCCTAATGTTCTCTCTAACCTTGTAGGACAAATGGGGAAAAGGAAAAGAGAGAAAATCCACTGCTCTAATGCTGTGGATTCCTCAGAGATTCTGATCTGATGATGCTTCATTGATTGTCAGCTCAGATTGACCGAGTTAAGATTCATAGACATGCCCATTGGTTACAGCCTACATTGATCTGTAAGAGTTTTAAGAATGGCGTATCATCCTGAATTCAGAGTGATCATCGTGTATTTATTCAAATATTTTCTGAATTTGAATAAATTTTTCGAACATAATGATTATTTACTTTGATGTGACCATCATACCTCATGTCACTTAGAATGAAAAATTTTGATCAGATTCAAATTCTATGTGATGGAAGGGGAGTGTGAAAATACATTGATCAGACTCAAATTAAGTTATTTATATATCATGATCCATAGCTACCTTCTGCATGGGTAAAATAACTCCAGTTCTCTTCATCTCTTTCTTTGTATTCCATTAGAAAACATGAAATGCTCTACTTGGGGCTGGCCAAGTGGTGACCAAATACTAAATGTAGTTATAAAAAAATGATAACAAGGAATGGCCTTTCTTAGAGTAACAGATTATCATAACATAAAAAACTTTTTATCTATTTTTCCAGGAAATCAGTGGATAAAAAACCCCACCACTGGCATCATAACTGTAGAAACCAAGACCATGCTTGCTACCATAAAGAATTCATATATTTGATATTATTCCTGTAAATGACACCACTTCTCCTGTACTCAAATGACAAATTACTTTAAAAACATTTGCTTGCCAAAGAAATAAAATTATCTCAAACACTGACAAGTTCCTTATAGGCTGCACCATTGCCTTGTGACATCAGACGTCATCTGCACTAATAAAGCATCTTGATGCCACTAGCAGTGCTACATCCTTATAGACACAAGGATCACCAACCCATGCATCAAAAAGGGTGCTCAATATAGATAACATAGTCTCCAAAATTGTTGCACATACAGGATACCCATTTAATACACATTTCTTTAGATCCTTATTTGCACATTTCCAAACTTGATCCTATTTCTACATTCTCTGTTACAGTCTTACTACATCCTCTTCTATAAAACAAATTTCATTCTTCTTTAGTTCATTTTGATCCAACTCTTATTATTTTTGTATTCCCATACCATTATATTTCCTTCCCTGTTTCTTCGGCAACATCAATTATTTCGTAGATGAAAAGAAAGCTTTTACATATGATTGAACCAAATATTTTGGACAACCCATGCGACCTTTTGTTTTCATTTCATCAGTATGACATTGTAAGACATCATAAAAGTTCCCCAAAAAAAAATAATTTTATTATAAAGAACAGAAAAGTATATCTTAATTAATCTCAAAGCGGTGCCTGATTGGCATGCCAGCTGGCAGTTAGATCTTTGTTTTAATGATCTGAGAAAATTGAATGGTCATCATGATGATAATGTCATCATGATTCATTATATGTTCAAGTCTTCCATGCATAGGTATAAATCAAGAAAAAATAGCTTATCATCTAAACCATGCTGGATCATTGGAACTTTATCGTTGCAACAAGCTCTTTTTTTGTAGATAATGATTATTAATTTTGTCATATTAATGAATAATATAGTGGCTAAAACATGAGAAGCCAAAATCACACCATAAGTAATAGTGCATTCTTAGATTGGAAAACTAATGTTTACATACAGTAGCATCCAACGATTATGTTGTTATTATAATGATTTCTTCCTATGCTAATCCATGGCCATCTTATTCTATATTACATACAGTTCAACTTACTAATGGGATTTATTTTTCATAGAGTTTTATGAGATGCAACAAGCATTTGGGTTCTCATCACTGAAAATCTGAGGTGGTGGTGGCGGTCGTTCGATAACATAGACCGGCATCCAATGCATCATCATTCTCCTTGCCATCTCTTCTTCACTGATGATGTTGCCATTCCAATAAACCATCCTCTTCATCACCATGTCTGCCCCATTGGGAATGTCCACATTGGTTGGTCCTTCCCCTTCCTTCTTTTGCTCCTCGCCACCTCCCTTCTCTTCCTTGCCACCACCATCCTTGTTCCCCTCAGCACTTTCTTCTTTCTTCTCCTCTGCCTTCTCTTCCTTCTTCTCCTCTGCTTTCTCCTCTTTCTTCTCCTCGGGAGGCTTCTCCTCAGCTTTCTTCTCTGCTTCCTCTTTCTTCTCTTCTTCCTTTGGGGCTGGGGGACAATTGTCGCCAGCTTCCCTGTTCTGCGGTGAATGTAGTCTGTGAGCTTTTCTCCATTCATGGTTCCGGTCACCATCACCTTCCCAGTGCTCAGTTCAGTCTCGGCAGTTTGCACTCCTATATGGAACCTCACATGAGAGTTTTGGTAAGTTGGTGCATCATAGATGCCATTTGGACACTATGGATTAATTTGTTAGAATGGTTATATATGGGTGGTATCTGATCTTCTTATGCTAGCTAGCGAGCATGGCATGTGAATCTGCAAACCTTGGTGTACTTTTGATGCAAGACCTTGTCATGGCTACAAGGGATCTTGAAAGGAATGCATTACTTTGTAGCGTGAGAATTGATAAAGCCAGCAGAGACAGAGAGAGAAAGCAAAGGCTGAAAGATACCTCTCATCTTTAATATCTTTCGCCTCAGCTGCTGTGCGCAGGCTTCACAGTGCATGTTCACATGTATCTCAACTGTGGTTACCCCACTCACCTGTTTCCAAAAGAACAAAAGACAAACAATTTGATCAGATGTAGCAGGTACACATATGCAATCCCTGCAATCAGTACCTAAAAAATAAAAATATATCAGTGCATTCATAAACATAAATGCATTATATGTAATACAATGCACTAATCATTTAGTGTCTGTTTAGATGTTGATCAATAACATCTTCTCAATGGTTCTTAAGTTTTAAATTTGCTACAGAAATGGGGAATTACTTCAAAGAGATTGAGGGCCCTACTTATTCCTTATTTTTCAGGGATAATCCCTGAAAAGTAGGAATTACTAGTCTTTCTGGCTGCTTTGATCTCTTCCAATTACCCAGCTTCCCTTAGTTTACATAATCTAAAAGCTGCTTGGAAAATTTTATCAATACGAGAAGATATTTCAGCAATCAAAGACAACCTAATTAGAATTTATATATAGTGCTGTATGTATGTATGTATGTATGTATGCGATTGCTACATAAGCTGTTAACCAAGTCATTATGATTTGCATGTATCAATCCCTAAATGCCATGTTAACCTGGTGAAATGAGTGATGATTTGCTTGATGATTGGTAGCAGTTCTATATTTATATAGCGAATATATAGGGCTCAAGCAGATGAACGACCACACATAGGAATCACATGTTCTGCCATGCACTATGAACCAGTCCTAAAGCACCATTTTGCTAGGGTCCCTTGCTGATTATCTTTTTGCAGCAGAGAAGGCTGCGATGGATTGCGAGGAAATATGGCTGTCTCAAGTAATCATTTCCCATTTCTACGTCTTGTGCATTCCCAGCCATTGGATGTAAGGGGTGTCTTATATCCAAGTGTGTCCTGATCATTCTCTGAATGATGATAGACAGTGGTGCAACTTTGACATAAATGAAACATGTACACAGAGTTTGAGTTATGTGCATGCATGGGTATTAGTGTATATAGGTAAGAAAAGGGATTAAACCTGTGATGGAACCACTTGCTCCTGTTTGGACTCCCCTTCGGCTGGTGGCAGTGGGGAGAGGACTCTTGCTCTCTTGAGGGTCTTCTTTTGAATTCTGGAGCACAAAGCTTGAGGGTCCACCATCCCTTTAATTGTGAGCTGGTTCTGCACCATGTCCGTCTCAACCCCTTCAACCCCTGATGTGGATTACCCCTTAGAAAAGGTTAGCATACAATGCTGAGAGAGAGAGAGAGAGAGAGAGAGAGAGAGAGACCTCTGCACTTGAGGACGCACTTCTCAATCTTCTTGGCGCATCCAAAACAATGCAAGTCCACAAACAAGATAATGGGAGGGGGAGGGGAGGGCTTTGCTTCCTCTTTCTTCTCTTCCTTCTCCTCCTCCTTTTCCTCTTGCTTCTCCTCCTTTTTCTCTTCTTTCTTCTCTTCTAACTTGGCCTCCACCTTAGCTTCTTCCTGCCATGGAAATTAAGGAAAAAAACACACACTCCATAATAAATCTAGCTAAAAAAAAAACTACAGTCCAAGAAGGACATTATACTTATAAGCATGTGAGCAATTGGATACCTGCTTAGCTTCACCCATTGAGAAACCAACAACCTTGACAGAACTCTCAATAAGAAGAAAATCAATAGACTTTCTTACAAAGATCCGGTTCAGAAGGAGAAAAATAAAGTATAGAAAGTGATGGAAATTCTTGTAGGAATAAATTTATAACAGCAACAAATTATTCCTAGGCATATGCAGGACCACCCAACCAAGTTAGCTAGGTTAAAGAACCTTGGGTATTGTTTAATTTTAACACTTTCTTTTTCTCTCGCAACAAGGTGATCAATGGAGAAGGGGAGGGCATCAAGTGGGGAGGGTAGGGAGATTTATAGAGGGGATGGGAGGGTGGCAAAAAGCAAAAGGAATTATTTGAAAAAATTAAAAACTTTAATTAAAAAGAGGGGAATGTAGTATCTTTTGATATCCTTTTCTTTCGGTTTGGAAGGATATATATGGAATCAGAAGAACGTGATGAAGATTTCAGTGAGGACAGGAGGATACATGCGTTAAAAGAAAGAGGAGATCACATGGGTGGTTGGGTGCGACTTTGGAAACTCTGGTCCTTTATCTTAGGGTCCATTCTTTGGGTTAGGTGATAATAAAGTTGGGAGCTACCATTTGGGATACATTAGTTGATGGAGGCTTTGTTACCTTATGATAGGACATACAATCCTATTCATGCATGAGGTGTTGGACATTTATCGGATCCAAACATGAAATTATATGATCTTAAAGGATATGGTGGCATAAGATAGATTGCATTAGTTGATGGATGTGTTCGCAAAGATTTGCATTAGATCTCAAAGATCCCGTATTAGATTTATATTACTTTGATATGGTGCTAATGCTAACCCTTATATTACAATTCACCTAATTAATGTTAACCGTGACCAATAAGCCTCGTACCATTTGTGTAAACTAGGTTTTTTAGGTCGTCGTAACGCTCATTCAAAATATGAGAGTAATCAAGGACGATCGGTTGGAAGTGAAAAAAAAAAATCTAAAGTAGAATAAATTGCTTTCGTAACTTTTGGGCCTTACATTACCATTGTTTTAGGCATCTTTTCCGGTGAAATTGTCTTCATTTGTTCTACTGAACACATTGTCCATCTAACATTGTTACTTATGGAAGGAGATATAAGAAATTGATACGTATATAGGATCCAACACATAAGACAAAAGTTTGTCATTATTGCAAGGAAAACTGATGTAAAAAACAGGAAAAATTATGGAGAAACCAGATCTTAGTTATGATAAAAGCTCCAAGGAAAATGCATTTCCAATGATTATGATTCTGTCATCATGGAGGAGAATGGGTCATGCTGTGTATAGCTTGACATATTATACCTCTGATGATCTCCAGGCACCTGTTTCCTGAAAAATATTCTAATGGTCAGTCAATTGAGTTGTTGGCTTGCCTCATTGAGAGGCATAGAATCCGTATCCATGTCAGAATAGTCAAAGGTTCGTGAATGTAATGTGAGAGAGCAAATAAAACTTTCTTTCTCTTTTTATATTGTAGAATTGGTAGTTATTTCCAACAACAACTACCATTTTTAGGGTGGTAACTCTCTCTTTTCTTTCTTACCATTTTTCTCCAACTAACAAAAAAATCATCTCAATTAAGAGGATCATTTATGCTTGCTGAGTATGAAGTTAATATTTTTCATGTGATCATTCCTTTGGCCAAATATGCAGAATTCTCTTGATGCTCAGCAGCTCAATTGATCAAGGATGTACAATCTTCGTGATGAGTATTGTAGTATCGCAGGATAGTGAAATCCAACTGTATATACTAAGAGAGATGATTAACAAAACCTTCTTCAATCCATTTTTTTATATTGCAGAATGGTAATTATTTCCAGCAATAACCATCAAATTTTTAGATAATTTCTTGTCTTTGTAACTCTCTCCTTGGTGGTTGTTGGTAATTGCGTATATAAATAACTCTGTATTATCCTCGTAACTTATTATCTTAGTTAATTCTAGCAATCAAAGATCAATTATGATCTTTCAAAATGTCAAGATATAAGTGATTAATTAACTATCGATGAATATAATATTATCAATTACTTTATCATAATTGATTGATTTTTTTTTTTTTTTGAATGTAAACAGTCTGAATTGAAAAATCTGCCCAATAGCGCTCAAGTCTTGAGCAGCATGCCACGACTCTTGCATACGAGCCTTGTTTTTAAGTATGGATTGCTTTGGTTAATGTGTCTTAGTGTTGGGGTCCGTCATGTTGCGCTTTGTTTGCTGACTGACTAACAATTATGTACCAATGACGGATACGTCGTAGGTGGGGCCTGCAGAGTATATTGCCATTTGGACCAATAAGAATGCAAAGGTGGGGCCTGCAAGGGGATATATTGGGTGGGGTCCGGTGCACTATAGATTGTTCAGTTTCATGTGATTATGATACGGCTAGTCCGCTAGAATTGGAAGTTCAAATTAATGAGATTGCTTTGATAGGAAGAATTGGAATATAGAAGAAGTGTCATCATGCACCAAATCCACTGCAACTTACTATGACTGTTTGTATAAACTAATATTAACCTTAAAAGTAGCTTAATTCTCGTACCTTACCTATTAGCTTGAGGACAAGAAACCATCAGTTATACCTCTTTCTCCCAAAAGATTCTTGATGTGCGTCCAACCCTGGCCAATTTCATTTTTTTATTTTGAGAAAAACGAAAGAGTTGCGGTGAGGACTCATGGTATGGTGAACAAAAGATGGAATCCATCAGAGAAGCATAATTGCCAGCAGGACTTTGATATGTCAGTTGGCACCAATCTCCTCAGTGCTCGTCCTGGAATGATGTTTGGATTTGATTCCTAAAAGTAACACTTCTATCTTTGTTCTTTAAAAGAAAATAAATAAATAACAAAGGAGCATTGCTACAAGATCCATTTGAAGAAAGTTTACCTAGACAATAGGATAAAAGAATTAAAGGGAAAATTAAAGGCTTAAATCAGATGGTAATCTAGTTGCTGAAAAATGAATTTCTTATTTCTTTAAATGAAAGAGAGGCTTGTGATAGTGAAGTATGTGATGTAATTTGTGGTTCTATCACTTTGATGAAGTCAATCATATAGTTGTTTTCACATTCAGTAATCGAGCCTTCTCTTTCTCTCTGCATATATATATATATATATATATATATATATATATGTAGAGATACAAAGCCTTCTCAATATATTCACATGGAAACTCTTTCATTGTTTACATCTGACCTGTGTTCAGCCATTGCAAAGTAGAAAGAAATTCACACATAATGGTACTATGTTATGCAAGTAGTGCTTACTATATTTTTCAAGTAGTGGAAATCATTTGTTAGTGAAAATAAAGCTTAGAGAGTGAATAAATTGAATGTTGAGGCCTATACTATAAACTCCGAAGATGTAAGATGGGCTACGTATGAAGTGAAAGAATTAAAAGTACCTAAACCCCGTGTTGTATAAATTACATCTTGCATGCAATAGAAGTTTGAGAGATCAGATCATTTATCTACGCAAAGTGAAATAGCCAAGCCCTTCTTGTGCAAATCACCTAAATATAGAGTCCATTGCGAGCCTTTCGGGTTCAATAATTTATTGACAAAGGATCGTGGTAGGCTTTATTATTATTATTATTATTATTGGAAAGAAATCTACTTCACTAGGAACACATATAGGTCTAGGTTCATTAAAATCATAATCATGTTTGTTGGAATTGGATCATGATTAGGCACCTATGATGAGCTGACCCGAATTAATCTGACCGGATTTTAAAAGAGGAATAGGAAGGAACTAATTTGGGTGATTGGAAAACCATGTAAAACTATTCAACATACTCAAAAAGGAAAAATTTCTCTCCTCAAATCTCTCTAGCAGAAACAGAGAAATAGCAAAGAATGTTCGTTGCCCCCGAAAGACGTGGCTCTTGTACCGTGATTATAAAAACCTTTTGTTCATGTACTTGTGTTTATTCTCTGTGAGATGAGAACCAGATCACGATTCAACCCAAGATTTCCTTCATATGTTCGTGAGATATGCACTTTTTTCTTGTTTTTGTTATTTTTCAACGTACATAACAATTATTATAGCATCCTTATGCCACCATATTTTATAATAAAATAATAAAAGATATTTAACTCACAATCAAAATTAAAATTAATTAAAATTAGAATCAGAATCGTCGAACCTTTCAAAATATTTGTTTCACGATCAAAATTAAAATTAAAATCGAAATATAAATCTGAATTTTTTAAAAAAATAAAAATTAAATTTTATATAATTTTTTATTTTTTTTTTAAAATCAAAATCGAAATTGAAATTGAAATGAATGGTTAGAATGGAAATCGCTCAATTTTATTTTGATTTTAGACTCTAATTATCTTTAACCAAATATCTCCTAACTTTACTTCTATTAAGATTCTAATGGAAACATACGAAGCCTTCAAAACAGTTGCATGTGATATGAGTGAACGCATTCGCAGGGACATTTGCTGCGCACGCTCCAAATCTCTTTTAAAATTATAAAATCCTTTAAAATCCTGTCGGACCAACAGCTGTTTCAGCTCGCACCGAAAGGCGAGTAGTCGTTACATGGGATCTAGCCTGCGATTGTCTTTTTTTGCCTACTTGGCACATCAACTAACTCAAGACATTGGATTGAAAGGACCAGCACCAACAGTGGCCACGTGGAGGTGAGTCAGCCAAGGTACCAAATGAAGGCAATCAACCACTCTGAGGTTGGATTCAACAACCATCATAATTGGAATGGCCAAAAAGGCCAAGATTTCTTTTCCTAACATCCACACCACCCACTCATCTCTGATTTGGACTCTTGGAAACCCCACCCACCAGAGACAAGCATAATTATTGAGTCATTGGAGGAGTTTTGATCCAGGTGTCAGCAGGATTAGCCACAAGAAAACATGAGGAAGTCAAGGGGGGTTGGAATCATCCAGAAGGCTTGGGGCCCTTAATTTGGGGAAAAAAAGAGGTGGAGAGTGGAAAGGTGAATGCCTTGTTCAACTGCCCATGAGGACCTTCAGCAACTTTCAAAGCAGGGGCAAAGAGGAGGATAATGTTTATCTGAATTATGATTGCATTTGATGGGATGGAGGACTAACTTCTGGGTTTTGAGAAGGCACAAGAGTTTGACAAGGAATGGCAGGAAAGGATGGGGGGGCAGAACCTTTTGCATGGCTTTTTTTGTGCGTGGGAGAATGGGTAACATGCTTTAGAGGGTTTGGGCTAGTGCTAAAGCTGGTCAAGGGATTCCATCGACTTTGGTGAAGAAAGGTGGACCAAGTGTGCTGGAGGATGGTATTTGATGGGATGATCTTTTTTGTGACATGGGACTAGATGCATGTCCATTGCACCATGGATGTCAGTAATTTTAGGTCCCTGAAATAAGGGACCTTTGGGAAAATCCCATGGTATAAGACTGGGGGCCTTCTTGATCTCCTGTCCATGGGTCACATGCAGACGCTGCATGTGTGTGAATATTTAGGCAGACATGGCACGCATTTAGGCCATGTTGGTAGGGCACAACAAAGATATGAGACACTTTTACCAAAAAAAAACAAAGATATTAGACCAGAGAATTCGCCCAAACCTAACAAGAATTGAAAGGCCTTGTGACATCCCCTGCCGATCCACAAATTCACCAGGGTTTTCTAGCCCACAACCTCCTTCAATCCAACAGGGTTTCCAACCACCTCAAACACCCATGATGTGATCATATCTGTTGCGGCCAATCCCCCCATCACTCGATCGTCAGTGTCGCGCACCTATAAAAAAAATTCTCACAGACCGGAGATGCCTCCGGTGGGGATCCTCCGACGGTCAAGTCAAAGAGGAGACTAGGCAACAGTAGAAAATCAGGAGCTCAACGGGAGAGAGAGAAAGAGAGAGAGCTCAAGAGCTTAAAGACGCTTATGAAAGCTTGAGAAAGCTTGCTCGGAACTTCTCCCTTACCAATACTGTTGCCTTGATCCGTTTTATAGTAGAACGCGATATGGTCCTGCCATTAATGGTGCAGACAACTGGAGAGTTGTCAAATCATTGGAGGCTATCAAATCGCCGTGGGCTGTCAAATCACTGGGATCAATCTATGTCCTTGGCAGGACAATGCCCCAGGATGGCCGTGCCGCATGTCCTTGACAGGACAACTGTCCATAGCGGTCGTACGGCGTTTGGGTGGGCTGGCCGACTATATGTCGGTCTTCGACTGTCGGAACGTCGGGTGATGATCCAGAGACACTGTCGGCTGGTCTGATGCCTTGCGGTAGTCGAACGTCGGCTGCCACCCCCGACAGTGAGTCGGTGATTTGGGCTTGGCTGCTTGGCCAGTCTTGAACAGTATGGGTCTGTTCGGCTGACATATCTTCGGTCGGATATTGTCGGCAGCCATTGTCGGCAGTCACTGTCGGAGTCGTCGGTCGGTCCAGTCGGTAGAGTCGGGCGTCGGTCGGACAGGTCCGAGGGTAAGTCGGCGTACAGGGGTCGGTCGGTATATCCCAACAGTTGCCCCCCCACTCCTGAGTCAGATGTCGTATTGGCCAGCGTTTCACGTGGGTGACAGTTTCGGGCAAAAGGAGTGGTTATCCATCACGTCATGCTCCGACTCTGGCGACTGTACCAACAAACGATTCAGTGTCAGACATCCCATTGAAAACGTGAACTGCCGTCTTCTTGGGAATATGAACCGCCGTCTCCTTGGGAACATGAACCGCCGTCGGTTAATGAATCCCGAGATGCGGCTTTTCTGCCACGTGTCAGGGGGCTATTGGGTCGGAACTGTTCACGTGGATGGAGGTGACGTGGCTCGATCTGGGGGCAAGTGCGTCGAACCATCAGAGCGAGGAAGGGCCCGGGCGCTGCCACGTGTCGGCATTCGGGAAGCCCTCGTTCGACGTGCTTTCATCTCGACCGTTGAAGGGCCTTATATATATGCGGCCACTTACATCTAAAACTTCACTTTTTACTGCAAATCCATTCCTGGCACTGAGGCCTTGTCAAATTGTCCTCCAGTTCCAGATAGTTGTCTCCGTGCTCTCCCTTTGAAAACTCTTCTCGAAGTTTTGCCCGCTCTTGTCTTCTTGTGCCCTTTCTCCTCTGCCATTTTCCTTTTATTCTCCTTTCTGGGGCTAGCATTATGGCTAGAACCTCTCCTCGAGGAAGTCAGTCGGGGAACCCGACTGACGATTCCCGGTCGACCCCGAAGGTGGAGGTTTCTTCACCTTCGGAGGCAAACGTCGAACGGCTCAGGGAGCAGTACAGTATCCCGAAGCAGTTCGAGCTCTTCGTCCCTGGGGCTGAGGGTCGGGTTAACAACTCGCCTCCTGACCAGGTGGCCTTTTATGTCGAGGACCTTTAGGTAGGTCTTCATTTTTCGATTTCGGAGTTCGTCCGGAATGTCTTGGATTACTACGGGCTTTGTCCGACGCAACTGGCGCCGAACTCAGTCCGGTTGATAATCAATTTTGCTATGTTGTGTCAGCTTTTGCCGACCTTTCCTCGTATTTCTATCTTCTGAGCGTTCTTCGTCCTCCGACCCCACTCGAAAGTCTGAGGGTGGTGGTTCTTCAATCTCCGGAAGGATCTTTCGTTCATCACCGATCTTCCATCGTCGATCCACGGGTGGAAGAACTAATTTTTCTTGGCTTCCTCTTCGCTACCTTGGGGGTTTCCTTCCCGCTGGGGCGACCCTCGGACTCAGCCGAACGAAAACAGTCGGATGGAGGCTGGAGATCGAGAGGACTTTCACCGACTGAAAGATGTGTCGGTGCCGAAGCAGAGGGAGCTCGTCACCGAGCAAGCTCTGTACAACGCTGGCTTGAGTTCAGTTCTCTGTTTAGGTACAGTTTGGTCTGTCGGTCGTTCTTTTATCTTTTTTATCCGTCTTTGGACTTGTGCTGATCCTTTGTTGAAATTGCAGGCATGCCGTCGAGAGTGAGGCTGACAGATGCCGACATTCGGCAACATACAGCGAGGAAGAGACTAACGCCCGGGGTCGGACCTTCACGGCCTCCCAAGAGGCCTCAGATATCATCGCCGACCAACATTGCGACGGCGGCAGCGCAGCCCGACACCGAACGTGCGTCAGGCTACGAGTTGGTCATCGCCCTGTCGGCGTCGGCGGTGCCACCTGAAGTGCCATCCGAGGAAGGGGTGGCTGAGGGGGCAGCCGAAGGAGTGCCAGCTCCCCTGCCTACGGAAGAGGTTCGGGCCGAAGCTCGTGACCCCGAACGACCTGCGGCGGCCCCCATCGCGGCCTCGAGAGGGACCCAATCGAGCTCGAGCTTCTCGTCTCTCTCCGATTTTCGAGTCTGGGCGACCGAACGAGGGAAGGCCCCGATGGCGCCGGCCGACGATACAAGATCGACGGGCCGCACCGCATCATCCGATGTTCAACTTCCTGAAGGAGCGTCGGCCCTGGCCAACCATAATTTGGCTAGGAGGTTGTGCCACGCAACCATTCTCCCGGCCGATCGGGAGATCATGAAGAGTCGGCGGGTGACCGACATGCTTTCTTCCTTTTACTCGACTATGATCCAGGTGAACTCCTCTTCTTCTTCTTTCCTCTTCATTATTGTTTTCTATCATTTCATTTTGCTGACGACCGGCCTTCTTCTTGCAGCTGATCTACAATATATCCGAGCTGGAGGTCGGGTACCGAAGGATCGGCGACGTCCGGACGGCCTGAAAGAATAGGATCGAGACCACTGAAGCTGAGAAGGCGACGTTGGTCGACCAGCTGAAGCTATCGGTCGATCGCGAAGCTAGGCTTGAGGAGGAGATCTCCAGACTCACCAACGGCCTAGCCACCTCGGAGGCCGAACTTCAGTCGGCTCGCGAGCAGGTCCGGCGCAAGACCCGCTTCGTTCACCGACTGCGGCGCGAGCGGAATGGCTGCGTCAGGGAGCTCGAGGCCGAGCGCGAACAGCTTCGCGTTAGCCTGGAGAACCTGGCTAAGGTCGAGGAGAACTTGTCCTCCACCCAAGTCGACGCCGACATAGCGAAGGCAGAGGCGGAGTCGGCCAAGGAGGCGCTGAGCTGGGTGGTGGAGGACTTCCGTGGCTCGGACGAGTACCGAGAGGAGCTCCTCGAGAGCGGCTTCACCTCCTATCAGGTTGGGTACGAGGATGCTCGAGACATGATTCAGAGTCTACGTCCGGAGCTCGACCTGAGCAGTATCATCCCTCCAGGGTCGGAGGACCAAGCTGCAGAGGAGGAGGCTGACCCACTGCCGACGGGATGAGTTATCGAAGGTGAGGTGGCTCCAACCCCCGATCCCTCTCCGACCCGAGCGGGTACGTCGGTTGCTCCCGAACTCTATCCGGTGCAAGAAGTCGACTCCGACGAATAGTCAGAGTATCTACTCCGTTACCTTTATATATTTTTTTTTGTTTCTGTTTTATCTTTGATATTTGTAATCAGGCTTCGTCCCAATTTTGTAACCGGACTTCGGTCCAATTTTGTAAGTCGTTTCAACTTAACAAAATCAAAGACTTTTTAAACTTCCTCCCGCGTGCGGTCCAAAGTGTTTGATTTGTCGAGCCATCCCCGAGTGTATAGGTCGTAGCTCCGACACATCTCATTAGGACGTTCAGTAGGGTCTAGCGCGGTCGATCAAAGTAGTTAGTAGCATGTGTCGTGCCAAGGACAGCACAAGCCCCGATCGTAGGCCTGCATCCCGATCGTCATACAGATAGCGTAGGATCCGATGGTTGAGTGCCACACCGATTGTAGGTCGAGTGTCCGCCGTCCGGACCTTGGTCGGGCGTGTATGTCAGGTCTAATGTCGGCCAATCACCGAACGTAGCCCGTCGGCACGATTATTTCGTAGAGTCTGATAGTCGAGTGGTGTCCGACATATTCGGATAGGATAACGATGATAAGTCGAATATCCATTGTCCGACTCTTGGTCGGACGTGCACGTCGGAACATATGATAAACGGTAGCAAGCCGAATATCCTTCAACCGGTCGTGACCAAATCGGTTCGTTGTAAGTCGAATATCTATTGCCCAGACCTTGGTCGGACGGGTACGTCATGGCGTATGATAAACGGTGGCGAGCCGAATATCTTTCGATCGATCGTAACCAAGTCGGCATGTTGTAAGTCGAATATCCGTCGCCCGGATCTTGATCGGGCGGGTACGTCATGGCGTATGATAAACGGTGGCAAATCGAATATCCTTCAATCGGTCGTAACCAAGTCAGCATGTCGCCAGCACGACTGCGGTCGTCCTGGCATTTTGCCTTTTTTAATCGAAGCTAAGTGGGCAAGTTAGCCAGCCGCGTTAGTCGAAGCCCTTTGCCTTCAGAGACGAAGGCCGTTGGTTCGACGATCGAGCCGTAGACTCGACGTAGATTCGGCGATCGAGTCGTAGATTCGGCGTAGAGTCGTAGATTCGACGTGGATTCGTAGATTCGATGATCGAGTCGTAGATTCGACGTAGAGTCGTAGATTCGGTGTGGATTTGTAGATTCGGCGATCGAGTCATAGATTCCCAACGAGACGTTGGGACTAAGTTGGGACGTCGAGGCTCGTACTTCTGGCAAGGGCCGACCTTCGGCGGAGAGTCAAACTTTGTAGACTCTGGAGTTTTGAAATTGTATTGTATTCCGAGCAAGAAGGGCATACAGAATTCATTGATAATATAATTTTAGGTTGTCAGCATTCCAAGTCCGGAGAATGGCCGTCCCTTCTAGGGTTTCAAGTCGGTAGGCGCCCGGCCTGCAGGTGTCTGCAATCTTGTAGGGTCCTTCCCAGTTTGGGGACAGTTTTTCTTGATCCTGAGGCTTCGAGACTTCCGCCTTCCTCAAAACCAGGTCTCCGGGTCTGAAAGATTTTGGCCTAACTTTAGCATTATAGTATCGGGCCACTCTTTGTCGGTAGGAAGCCATGCAGAGTTGAGCCTCACGTCGGAGCTCGGGTAGGAGGTCCAAGTCAGCTCTCCGACACTTAGAGTTGTCCGATTTACAGTATTGCTCAACTCTAGTCGATGGTAGCCCGATCTCTGGTGGGATAATTGCCTCCGTTCCATAGGCCAAATTGAAAGGAGATTCTCCAGTCGGGACACGGGGTGTCGTTCGGTATGTCCACAGGAACGAGTGCAACTCTTCGACCTAGAGGCCTCTGGCTTCATTCAATCGAGTCTTCAACCCATGCAGAATGGTCTGGTTGGTTACTTCGACTTTCCCGTTGGACTGTGGATGGCCGACCGAGGTCAGCTTGTGCGTGATATGAAATCTCGCACAAAACTCTCTGAAATCATTGTTGTCGAACTGTCGCCCATTGTCAGTGATGATGGTGTGTGGTAGTCCGAACCTAAAGATGATGGATTTCTGGACAAAGTCTTACATCTTGCACTCAGTGATTTGCGCCAGGGGTTCGGCCTCCATCCACTTGGTGAAGTAGTCAATTGCGATGACTATAAACTTTCTTTGGCCAGACACCGGAGGGAAGGGGCCGAGTATGTCGATCCCCCATTGGGCGAAGGGCCATGGGAAGACAATGACAGTCAGTTGGTTGACGGGCCGGTGTTGTAAGTTAGCATACTTCTGACATGGCTCGCACCTTCGAACCAAGTCAGCCGCATCTTTCTTCATGGTGGGCCAGTAGTAATCTTGCCGTAGGACTTTGTAGGCCAAGGATTTGCCCCCAGGTGACTCCTGCAGATCCCTTCATGTACCTCTCTGAGTGCGTAGTCCGCATCCGTCGGTCCCAGGCATCGTAGAAAGGGAAGGGAGAACGACCTTTTGTAGAGTCGTCCGTCCATTATTACATATTGGGAGGCCGTCCATCGGAGTCGCTTGGCTTCCGTGAGGTTTTCGGGGCTGGTTCTGTCAGTCAGATACTGAACGATCGGGTCCTTCCAGCTTGGCTCGATCGTCAGTTGTAGTACCTCCTCAGCCCTATCGATGCTCGGTTGCTCGAGACTCTCCACAAGTGTCTGGCCCAAAGTGCCATGGGCAGATATCGCAAGCCTGAAAAATGTGTCGGCCCGAGCATTCTCCAACTTGAGAATGTGGGAGATCTCGAAATACTTAAGGTGTGCCATGAGATCTCTCACCTTCTGGAGATATTTCGCCATGGTCGGGTCCCGTGCTTCGAATTCGCCTTTGACTTGCCCCACAATCAGCTGGGAGTCAGAGAAGACTCTGAGGCTATCAATCCCGAGCTCCTCCACCACTCTCAAGCTAGTGAGAAGTGCTTCATACTTGGCTTGATTATTGGAAGCTTTGAAGCTGAATCGAAGGGCGTACTCGGTAACCACTCCCTCCGAGTTGGTGAGCAGGAACCCGACCCCGCTCCCTTGGGCATTGGAAGCTCCATCTATGTGTAACACCCAGGTTGACCCAGGATCAAATTCAGAAGTTGCAGCTTCTTTGGAGCTCCCGTCTTCCGACATTTGGTCGGCTATCGGGCATTCCACAATAAAGTTGGCCAGGACTTGGACTTTCAAAGCAGGTCGCGATCGGTACTGGATGTCAAACTCGCTCAGCCTCACCGCCCATTTTGTCAGTCGTCCTGATGTGTCGGGGCGACGGAGGATCGCCCTCAGGGGCTGGTCGGTGAGGACCACGATGGCATGTGTTTGAAAATACGGATGGAGTCGTTGCGCAGATATGAGCAAGGCAAATATCATCTTCTCCGCCCTTGAGTACCGAGTTTCGACCCCATGGAGTACTTTGCTGGTGTAGTATATGGGCTGGTGGGTTCGGCTCTTGTTCTCTCGGACGAGTACCGAACTAATAGCCTCTGGGGCGGTGGCCAAATAAAGGTATAATATTTCTCCGATCTCTGGCTTTACAAGCAGGGACGGAGAAGCCAGATACTTCTTCAAATCTTCAAAGGCTTGCCGGCACTCATTCGACCAAGAGAAGTCCTTCGTCTGCCTCAGAATTTTGAAGAACGGGAGGTATCTCTCAGCCGACGAGAGATGAATCGGCTGAGCACGATGATCTTTCCATTGAGTTGCTGCACCTCTTTTTTGGTGTTCGGATGCCGCATGTCGATGATCGTCTTTATCTTCTCGAGGTTGGCCTCGATTCCACGCTGGAAAATGAGGAACCCGAGAAACTTCCCCGAAGCTATCGCGAAGGCGCACTTAGTCAGATTTAGCTTCATCCGATATCGTCGAAGAGTGCGAAAGGTTTCTTCCAAGTCTTGGATGTGATCCGAAGCTTGTGCACTCTTTACCAGCATGTCATCCACGTACACCTCCATGTTGTATCCGATTTGATCTTTGAAGACCTTATTGATGAGGCGTTGGTAGGTGGCTTCGGCATTCTTCAGACCAAAGGGCATCACTTTGTAGCAGTAAAGGCCCTTGGTGGTCACGAAGGCCATATGCTCTTCGTCCTCGGATACCATCCGGATCTGGTTATATCCGACGAAGGTATCCATGAAGCTGAGCAGTCGATGGTCGGACATCGCATCCACCAGTTGGTCGATCTTCGGCAGGGGGAAGCTGTCCTTCGAGCAAGCCCGATTCAAGTCGGTGTAGTCGATATAGATC
>NC_026003.2:108508574-108527419 GCF_000442705.2 Elaeis guineensis
TCTTCCAATTCAGACTCTGGGTATTGGATACCATCTACGATTCTCATATATGCAAGTCTTTTCAAGGGGCTGCAGAGCATTAGAGTTTTGAAGAAAGTAACTTCGAGCTCTACGATGCTGGAGGAAAGTCCATCCAAACAGAAGCTGTAGGGATATATGTTGAAGTTACCTTCTGAAAAGATCTTAGAGCTGAAAAATTATTACTATATACTTAAGATCATTAGGAATATTATTTCTCTACTGTTACTATTACAACGAGATTTTGAAATAAATGGAAAGAGCAATAGTTGCTTAATTTTTTTCTAATAAAATTATCTATCATGATATTGTTAATAATAATCTCTGATTCTATCTAATGACAATATTTTTCATATTGATGAAAGCAAAAAGTAAAAAGAAGAGAAAAATAATAATCTTTGCTTGATATTATCGACTTGGTCATATAAGTGAGACGAGAATAACAAGTTAACAAAAAAAAATTTTTGATCCTTATGATTATGAATCATTAAGACTTGTGAACTTTATCTTATAGGTAAAATGATCAAGACTCTATTAGTGGATATGGAGAAAGGACAAGTGAGTTATTAAGACTAGTACATACTGATGTATGTAATCCTATGACAACTGAAGTCAGAGAAAGAAACTCTTATTTTATTACATTCATTGATGATTTATCTAGATTTGGATATGTGTATCTTATAAAATACAATTTAAAGCCTTTGATAAATTTAAAGAGTACAAAGTATGGTTGAAAAATAAACTAAAAATTATTAAAATCCTTCGATCTAATCAAGGAGGAGAATACTTATCCAATAAATTTGTAGATCATCTAAAGAAAAGAAATTCTCTCAGAATGACTTACTTATACACCACAGCTAATGATGTAATAGAAGGAGGAATCGCACTTTATTAGATATGATGCGGTCTATGATGTGCCTTACAGACTGCCTATTTTTTTCTGAAGATATTCATAGAAATTGCTGTCTATATCCTATCAGAGTACCTTCAAATCTATGCTAAACACTCCATATGAGATATGGAGAGGAAAGAAGCCTAATCTTAGGTATCTTAAGATATGGAGCTGTCCAGCTTATGTTAAAAGAATTTTGGACATAAGCTGAGTGCTATGACAGATAAATGCTTGTTTGTAGGTTATCCAAAAGAGGTATGGATACCTCTTTACCACTCTACTGAACAAAGATGTTTGTCAGTAAACATGCCACTTTTATGAAAAAAAAGTTTATCTTAGAAAAAGACAATGGAAAGAAATTGAACTTGAAGAAGTTCAAGACCTACAAATAGAAGCACAAGATAATCCTCAACCAGAATACCCATTGATGAGGTACAACTATAAATACATATCCTCTCCGAAATCGGATAGAATGCGAATACACCTCTAAGGTATGGATTCATTGTTGAGAATAATGAAGCCCACATATTGAGAATGAAAACTTTTGACCTATACAGAAGATGTCATGAGTAAAGACTTAGACATGGCTAGAGGCTATAAAATCAAATGGACTCATATATTTCAACCAAGTGTGGACTTTGGTTGATGCATCAGAGGGTGCAACCCTTATTAGATGCAAATGAGTTCTACAAGAAAAAGATTGGAGTAGATGCCAAGTTGAACCTATAAAGCCAGATTGGTGCTAAAGGTTTCAAACAAAAACAGGGTATTGATTATGATGAAACATTCTTACCTATTGTCATGCTTAAATCTATATGGATTATGCTTGTTATAGCAGCATACCATGATTATGAAATTGATAAATGGACGTGAAGACTGCTTTTCTTAATATCTATCTTGAGAAAGAGATTTACATGTCTCAGCCAGAAGGATTTATCTCAAAAGAGAGAACAAATCAGGTATGCAAGCTTAAAAATTTATTTTAGGATTAAAGTAAGTCTCGAGGAGTTGGAACATCCACTTTGATGTTACAGTCAAAGAGTTTGGCTTTATAAAAATATAGATGAGTCTTGTATATATAAGAAGACTATGGGAGTGCCATTGTCTTCTTAGTTTTATATGTGGATGACATACTTTTCATTAAGAATGATATCCTAATGTTACAATCAGTCAAGATATGGCTATCAAGTAAGTTTTCCATGAAGGATTTGGACGAAGTATTCTATATACTAGGTATAAAGATCCATAGAGATAGATCCAAGAGGATGTTAGGCTTATCTCAATCTAGGTACATAGATCTAGTGCTAGAAAGGTTTAACATGGATAGGAGTAAAAGAGGTTACTTACCCATGAGTCAAGACATACATCTCTCTAAAAGGATGTCTCCTAAAATATCGGAAGAGAGAAATAAAATAAGTTCTATTCCTTATGCTTCGATAGTAGGATCAATCATTTATGCTATGCTATATACGAGGCTTGATGTTGCCTATGCCTTAGGCATAATTAGTAGATTTCAAGTTGATTCAGGTGAGGATCATTGAAAAATAGTGAAAAATATTCTTAGGTACTTGAGAAGGATTAAAGATATTTTTCTGGTATATGGAGGATCTGATCTAAAACTAGAAGGCTATTCTGACTCTAGTTTTCAATCAGACCCTGATGATAGCAAGTCCACTTCAAGATATATTTTACTCTATATGGTGGAGCAGTAAGTTGGAAAGTTCTAAGCAGCAGACTGTAGCTGACTCAACCGCTGAGATAGAGTACATAGTTGCAAGTGAAGCCGTCAAGAAGGCTGTCTGGATGGAAAAGTTCATCATTGAGTTGGGTGTCCGTCTTGAGATTGAGAATCCAATACCACTTTACTGTGATAACACTAGAATAGTTGCTCAAGCAAAGGAACTGAGGTCTCATCATAAATCCAAGTACATTCTAAGGTGCTTCCATCTCGTTTGTGAAATAGTCGAAAGACAAGATGTAGTCATTAAACGAGTAGATACAAAGAACAACATATAGACCCATTCACTAAGATTCTACCACAGCAGCAGTTCGATCGTCATCTCGATTGTATGTAGATAAAATATAAGGGCGATTGGCTTTAGTGCAAGTGAAAGGTTGAAAGGAATATGCCCTACAAGCCAATCAAAATTTACATTATGATAGATTTTTTTTATAATTTTTCAGACTCATATAATTGATACTTTATAAATAAAAGATATTTATTTTTTATCATAGGCTGTATCTTACTTTTGTAATGATTATGATGAACTTCATAAATCAGAGCAATGACTTTAGGATTATAATAAGATCATACCTATGAGACCTAAAATCTTAAAAATCCTGATTAGAATATTCCTAGTCATAGGAGCATTGAATAGGGATTAATATTCTAGATAGACTGGTACTTCATGTTATACTCGATGGAGAGGGTGGCTGATCTCATAAGCCACTTGTGTGAGACACTAATACAAGGATATGGGTGCTCATTAGAGAATGAGTTCATTGAATTGATCCGACTTGAGAATATCTTATGGAATCAACTTACTCGTCAAAAGATATTTTTTTATAGTGGAAGTTTGCATATAATTTTTGACCTGAGACTGCCATAGAACCTTGTATACATGAATCCGTATTTTGGTTCATACTCATTTATGACTTTGGCATGTACGGGGTGATATGGATATAGTGGAATGTGTATGAGGTTGTAAGTAGGTCAATATGAAATCGATCATTCCTGGTAAGAGGAGATCGTATTCTACTTACTCTGATCGATTGATGATTCAGAAAAATCTTTGATCAAAGCGGGATGAAAATTAGAAAGAATTTCTAATATTTCATTAATCGAATCATCATTAAAGATTAAGAGAAATATAAATATGATATTGGATTTGACATCATTCTATATTCAGAGTCATATTCGGGATGCAGGTTTATCGCAGGATCGAATTGCACGATAACTTTCTATTGAAGGATATTTTTGATATTTTCATCAAAATTTCATATCTTTCAGATAGACATGATACATTGCTAGATGTCAATCTTGTCTTGTGGGTTCGATCGAATTAAAGAGTTTAATTCGATCGTCAATTAGAAAGGATTCTAAAAGCTGAAATCGGGTTAGCTCGATTAGACCTAGATCGATTAGATTAAATTCTAATCAAATCAGATCAACTTGCATTCGGACTTACTGCTGGCTAGATATCGAACCCAATGGGTCACACACAAAAGAATTAATTAGGGATCTAATTAGATTAGATCATATTTGCAAGCTAAACATGCTAGCATATGTTACAAATCCTAGCTCTTTGTTTCGAATCGAGTTCGAATTTGATTCCAGATTGGGCTAATTAAATCTAAATTAAGTCAAACCAATTTTGGGTTTGAGTTGGGTCAACCCTTGACTAGTTGAACCAGAGATTAGGCACCACAAAATCAGCATCCCACATGCCAAGAATTTTTTCTTGCGCGTGGGGTTTATCTTGTGCGCAAAAGACAAGTTGGCGTCCCATGAGATGGGACGCCCCTTTCCTTGTTCTATCCTTTTTGTTTCATGATGAAATTTTTTACGGAGGATTATGATTTGATTCTAGGCACAGAGGAGTCCTTCTGTGGCTAAATCACTTCATATCTTAATTATGAAAATTGGATAGAAGTTGGAAACCTACCCAAACCTAATCTATGCACCACCTAGAGTCCAACTAGTTTACAAGGTCTCTTAAAATTGTTACACGCCACCTTTATTCTTGATTTTTTCTCCACGCCATCTTCAGGTTAGGGCCTTATTTGTGGGCCCTTGGATGGCCAAAGTGCGCTGATCCAATGATGGAGAGAAATACCGCCCAAGAAAGCCTCATGATGCATCAGAAAAACAACGAAAAAATTTTCTGAAGAATTTTTCTGCGTGAAGCAACTCTTGGATTATTTTCTCGATGTTTGCCATGTGTCACAAATTTCCAGATGGACGTGTGAAATTGCTAGAGGGCGTGAGATCATCTGGTTGGGTGTGAGATGTCACATGGAGAGGGTGCGAGATAATTCTAAATACATTCCATCGCTAACTATAAAAGGGGTCTTGCGCTGGGGTTTAATTCAATCAGATTTTCACTCTTATCTGTTCTTTCTTACACCTCTCTCCCTCTTGTCCAATTATTCCCTTTCTTCCCTTATTAGGATAAGTCTTAAAATAGTAAGGACAAGTTTAATTTTAGGACAAGGTTTAGGAAAAGATATAAGAAAGACAAAGAGACGAGAAAAGTAGAGATAGAAAGGCTAGGAGCAGAGGAAGAAGATCCTGAGGTTCTGCCATTTAAAGAAATTCTCAAAGTGAAAATTTTAGGAAGGAATCATCCTAAAAAATTGGTATCTTGATCAAAATCCTGTATGGATCATCGTTGGAGGACAAACACTTGGACGTTTGATGGAGATTCTATTGAAATTTTTGAAATAAGCATTGCAGGTATTCTTCTATATCTTGAATTTTATTATAAAAATATTTTATATAATTGTTAATCATCAAAAAAAAATATTAATTTAAAAATTTAATATTAAAAATTTTTTAATTTAAATTTTTAAAATTTATTATATTTTTATCGTGCTTGTTCTTCTGAAACCTAATAAAAATTAGGGGCACGTCAACCGCACCCCCAACTAAACCCGGGCCCTTTCTCTATACAATCCCAAGAAAAAAAAAAAAATAATAATCATTATTTTTTAAAATTCTTTATTTCTCTGCCGGTCTCTGTCGGTCATCGTCTTTTGCGCAAAAGAATGGTTGATGTTCTTTTCGCGCTATCAACCGTTGGATCACGTTTTGCACAGCTCGCAAAGCGGTTATGGTGCGATCTAACGGTTGATGTCGCGAGAAAAAGGGAATCATCCTTTCGCCAGAAAAATACACCCGTCGTGTGGCCGTTAGTCTTCCTCAAAGCGCTCCCACTTGTGATGTGACCAAATTTGGGAGGTAGCGCTCCACCCAGCATCTCCGTCCTACTCCTTTCCACCATGTGTGGGGTTCAACGTTCAACGATCTGCTCTGCTTCGAACTCATCTGTTCCATTTCCTCTTGCCACCGATGGACCCTTCTCTTTCTCTTCTCCATCTCCCCTTCTCCTTTCTCTTCTTGCCATCTCTTCTGCTTCTCCTTCTACTGAGTCCACCGCCTCTCCTCTCTTCTCCTATGCAAAGCTACGATGGTTACGACGCCGCGGAGCTGCTCCGCCTTGCGGAGGAGGAGAAGGAGTGGCTGGTGGCCATCCGGCGGGGGATCCATGAGCACCCGGAGCTCCGCTTCCAGGAGCACAACACCAGCGCCCTCATCCGCTCCCAACTCGACCGCCTCGGCATCCCCTACTCCTTCCCCTTCGCCGGCACCGGCGTCGTCGCCCAGGTAGGCTCCAGCTCTCCCCCCATCGTCGCCCTCCGCGCCGATATGGACGCCCTCCCGCTCCAGGTATCGAACAAAGCCCATCGTCCCCCTTCGTAATTATGACCTCCCACTGTCTCGTCCAATTCTTTATTCTCTTTTCTTGGAGTGTCTCGTGCTCTGTTCAAAATTTTGGTTTCTTTCGATCTCTGATGGGTGTTGGATTGATAGTCTGGTACGAATTTTGGATAAAGATTTCATCTTTGTGATTATGGTTCAGGAAATGGTGGAGTGGGAGCACAAGAGCAAGGTAGATGGGGTCATGCATGCTTGCGGGCATGATGCTCATGTTGCAATGCTCCTCGGAGCTGCAAAATTGCTCAACCAACGCAAGCACAATCTCAAGGTAAAAGACTTTTGCTTGATATTCGAATGCTTGTAAAAGTTCGGTTGTTTATTTATAATCGAATCATCCCAAAAACAGTCCAACAGTAATAAACTCCTAATTTTGCTGGATCTTTGTGGCAATTTTTTCTTTCTCTAGTTTGTACCTAGAAGATCAACAAGCAGGGTTCCTTCCCACACCTTTAAGTCGTCTGTAATTTTACAAATACTTATAACAGTTGGATGATGAATGAAAATATGAGAAATCAACTAGGAAACATGACCATGAAGTTAACATGGGCTTAATACTCCAACCTCTCTTTACACTATCCATTGCAAGGGCCTTGTTAATGGCTAGCAAGGAGAAAATCTTAGTCTTTGAAGGTGCATGTTCCCATGAGCCTTATCAAAAAGATAAACTCTTCTTCCTAATCCTTCTATTTTTAGCATATTAATTTTACGCTATGCAAGTACAGCATCAATAAAGAAGCATCCTAAAAAAGGAGGTTAATCTTGTTGAAATTTTTGCTCCCAAGCCGTCTCCTACTAAAATCTAATTCAAGACTTGGCTAATGCAGCCCTATCTTAGGTAATGTTGCATGATTAAGAATATGGTGAAAGTACTACACGCTACAATCATGATGATCACAGGTTGCCATGTTACTATATCATGACATGCCAGTCATGTGCCCGGTCACTTGTAAAGGCTCGAGCTCCGGCTCATAACAGCGAAAAGGGTCTGTGCAAGACCATGATTAAGTATTTTAGTTACCCTTTCCAGAAAAACATTAAAAAAATTCCTCTTTGAGGACTTCATTCTAAAAACCAAAAAATAGTTATTTCTAAAGTAAGCAATTTTTAAACTAACTCCACTCAGCAAGAGTTTTTTAAAAATCTCATATTAGTAAAGATTCACAGACTACCCTATGATTTAGGGGGCATTTGGTTCGTAACCGAAATCAAAATGGGAATGGGAATGGGAATAGCTTAAAATCAGAATCAGAATGGCCAATCCCCCGAAGCGTTTGGTTCGTGACCGGAATCGGAATTGGAATGAAAAATTGAATCCATAGAGGAGAGTAGGGATTGAGTTCTATATAGATGGATCCATTGCCATTCCACCTCAGAATCGGAATCGGAATGTGACTCCTCCCAATCAAACGGTTGGAATGGAAGTCACCCATTCCGATTCCGATTCCAGACCCCCACTCCCCCCAACCAAACACTCTCTTATATTTAAAGACTCTGAAGTTATTAAATGATATCCTCCTCTTCTATCTTTTTTTTTTTTTTTAATTTTATCTGTTAACCACTGAAGCTTGTAAAATTGTGGAACATGTAAAGGAGATGGACAAGGCAGTATAGCTGTATAAGATCAATGATCTACTCATAAACAAATATATAACTCCCCATCCGACCTGCTTCTTTTCCATGTGTCTGCTACACTTACCAATCTGTCTAATTAAGATTATCATTATAGTCTGTGGACCTTAAATATTTAAAAGAAGCTACTTCAACATCCAATTTAATTATTCTGCCAAGATCTCACCTATAGCACAATATTAATCAAGGAAAAGAGATTTCTCAGTTAGTTTTAACACTAAAGAGCCCTGAAATAAAAATACTAGGATTTTGATACATTTAACTGCAACTTCCTCAGCTTTACAAAATTTGCATTGGACAATATAAACTTTTTTCTACCATATGCACCATTAGTAAGGTCATAAATTATCCTTAGAGAGGTGTTGACCCTTGATCGGCCGCATAGCCCAACTTTAATTTAAATTGATACCTATCTTTGATTTGTCATTGGAATGATCCAGTATGATCAGTAATCTAATGATCATACACCATGGAATAATTGCTATTTGCACCTCCTTTTTTCTTTGGGAATAAAAACTTATGCTGGGCATCCTATATGCTTGCTAGATTGTTTGCCTGAAAATCGTAGTTTGGTAGTGTTGGCACCAATTTATTTGACTTCCGTACAGATCTCATCCAATTATGCTTTGGTCTTCCTATTTGTCCCAGATCCAGCAAACCAATTTTCTTAAGTTAAATATCTTGGTTCTTGTTTCACTTCAATTATAACCTTAGTTTCCATTTCAAATTTCAGATATCAATTTTCTTATTGGATATAAGTAGTTTCTAAATGCTCTTTTTCATGATTCATGTCAAAGGGAACTGTGAGACTTCTTTTTCAACCTGCAGAGGAAGGTGGTGCAGGTGCATTTCACATGATAAATGATGGTGCTCTTGGTGGTGCGGAAGCAATCTTTGGCATGCATGTTAACTATGGATTACCCACAGGAAGCATGGAATCCCATCCAGGGCCCACACAAGCTGCCGTATGCTTTTTTGAAGCAAAAATAGAAGGCAAAGCAGGAGAAGCTGCAAATCCTCATTTGAGTGTTGATCCAGTAGTGGCCACATCATTTGCGATTCTAGCAGTGCAACAGCTCATCTCCAGAGAAAATGATCCCCTCCATAGCCAAGTAGGTTGAATCTTTGTAAGTAGGTTATTATCTTTGTCAATCTGCTTTTAGTTTTTTCCCCTGTTATTACTTTTGAATTATGTTGCAATTGCAAATTGTGAAAATTGAAGCGATGCTTTTTTCTTTGTTCTAAATTTACCGTTCTATTATAAATTGATTGAAGATAGAAGACTAAACTAATTGAATCAAAACACTACACATGAATTATGGTAGATTGTATATTAGCTTCTGAATGATCATCATTTCCAGAGGCAGATCTAGGAATTCTCCATTACGTTTTTCTTTTATCTCCTTTTTTATCTTTTTTTTGGGGAAGGGAGCAGAGGGGGGATATGTTTATTTGAAGATGAGAGGATCGTATTGAAAATGTCAAATTCATAGTGATTAAATCTGCAGCAAATGATGTGTAGTCAAAGCAAAGCTCATTTTCATACATGCAGTGAAAATGATGTGTAGTCCAAAATGATTTCACCAATATTTTTAACATATTCAGCCAAGTAAAATATCAAAAAAATTAATATTTTGTTTGGTTTGAAATTATGTTCAATTACATTAATGAAAGTCACACTTTTTAAGTAATTAAGTCAGATAGGAGATTAGGAAAGAAAAATTATAACCTGATGCAATACAGTAAATGAGTCCAAACTTAGACTTGAAGCCAATTAGCCATGGAGTTCGGATAAGCTTGGATCTCCACCACATCCAATCAGTTCACATCAATACAAGCTAGAAATAGTGGAGAATGACAAGTGGAAGCTTAATTTGAATATTAGTAACTTGTTTTCAAAATGACCAAGTACAAATCTGTTTATAGACCATATAAGAAGCTTCTTTCTCCCCTTCTATCATAATTACCACCCCACCACCAACCAACAACTATGCTTAAATGCTTGTCTCGACTATTTAACTAGCATTCTAGAAAGTCTGCTTTTCTTCCCATGATATTTTCTTTGCCACATCATTAACCACATCATTGAGTAAAATTCAGCTGGTGCAAATTGCTCTTTCATCAAGCTTCCCAGTTGGCAAGAGCTTGCCCTCAAGTTCTTGAACCTGGGGTCTTCACCAAAAATATTGTCAAAGATGTCACAAAGATCTTCCATTTGAAGGTAGTTGACATGCTATTACTCATCGAGCAAATCCACTATGTATTCATCTCCAATCCAAGATATGACATAGAAGGTGTCACACCCCAAATCCAAGATATGACACGGCTATGCTTTTGTGAGATACTGCCCATGATAACATGAAGTCTATCGATCATAATCAACTAAAATCTATCACGAACAAAATATAATAAAAGATTCAATTCTATCGTTTATCAAGCAAATAAATCAAGATTAGTCCAAAGCATCTAAATTCAATATCAAATTTCAAAACCCATGTCTCAAAGTTTATAAAAATAATTGATACAAGTCCATAATCATCTAATAATTTCTAAGCTTGCCAATGCGAATCCTCAAGTTTGGATCATCCATCGTTCATACTATTATTCCTCTATAAAAGAAAAAGATAAATGAAGGGGTATGAGCTACACCAGCTCAGTAAGTAAAATCTATGCTTTCTTACCGGATCAAGTATAATTTTTTTTTTATGATAATGCAATACTAAGAACATAACAGATAATACAAAATATATTATTTCATAGATCATATAATAAAACAAGTCCTAAATCAATTATGCATGCATAAATCATGAATATTTCGTAAACATAATTCGTAAGTCATTGTTGTCATATGTTCATGTCATGGTTTAAAAAATTGCTCTCAGATATTTATGCTACGGTCACTTTATATCCATAACAGGGTCAATATTCTTAATCAACAAAGTTCTTGTTTCGTATGCTAATTTTATATCCATTGACTGGATTTGTGTTCGTATGGATGCTAGCTCTGGATGTCGATTTTTTCGATTTTAAGAATTTTTTTATAACTATCAGATTGCTTTTGAAATTTTTATATCTTTTTCTTAAAACATACATTTACGTAGATGGAAAACAATGAAATTCATGTTTCATAAGCATGTTATTTTTTCATATAATATATTCATGGAATCATTTGTCACAATAAAATATGCTTTTTCATATCTCATATGCTGATCCTATTTTATGAAAATATGATTTCATATAGCAACATATCAATTGCATAGAAATATGATAATTTAAAAATAAATAATGAGCATAAGATCTACTTACCTCATTCATCTAGATCTTTAGATTTTGTTGGAAGAATCAAGTGATTCTATTTAAATATCAAAAACGTGATCAATTCTTATTCGATGAATTTGATAGAATTAAATCATAAGGAAGAGGACTGTTGACTTGATGGATGGTCCAACAAGCTAGGACTGCCTGAGCATTGGGGCAATTCAAGACTCCTATCTAAGGGTCAGATCTAAGCGAGTCGATTGAGGAATCTTGAAGTACAGATTGGATTAAGGTCAAAATCGATCAACAGAGTTCATCAACAGTGGATTTCAAAGATACTCGACATGATCGATATGGAATTGATATACTGCATGAATATCAAAGTGATTTCGGATCTCTTTGAAAAGATCACCTTCAAGTTCATATCGGGATCCATGAATTAGATAGAGAGAGAAAGAGGAAGTAGAGAGAGACACAAGGGTGAGAACCTTTCTCTCTTTTTTTCTCTCTTCTTTTCTTTTCTTCTTCCCTTCTTTGGCTGAACAGGGGAGGAAGCAGGCATGGTTGCTAGTGGCCGGAGGATTGGCAATAAGCGGTAGCAGGCGGCTGACGGCGGGCAGCGATGGATGGCCGGAGACAGTGGTTGCTAGTCAAAAAATCATGAAAAAAACATGAAAATAGGGGATGAATAGGATTCTTCTTTTCAGTGGGTTTTCTAGCGAAATTGACGGTCGGCGGCTATGTGCAAAAGCATGGGAAGAAGGGGAAGCAAGAGAGGAAGGAGGGTCGGGTTTACCTCGGGCTTTGGTGGCATCTCCGGCTTTAATTTCTGATAGGCACGGGTCTAGGAAAATTGACAAAACAGGAAAAAGAGAGAGAAAGGAGAGGCATGCTCATGATGGAGGGTCACGATGAGAGGAGCTTCAAATATATAGAGGACTTTTGGTGGCCCTATGTCTTCAATTCTTTCTTTTTTTTTTTGGCCGTTTGGGTGGAGTTTTGGCTTAGTGATGGGCTAGTCCAATGGATCAGGCTATCATATTCTACCCTCCTTATAAAAGTTTCGTTCTCAAACTTACCACAACTTCATTATCTAAATAAATGGAGATACTTAGTCTTTATTTATACTCCACCATACTTTTGCTGCACAACTTTGATCTAAGTCAATTTTTCTATGCTTGTCTCGTGCCTAACCTTACAAATCATAAATCTAAGTTTAAGTGTTACTCATGATCAAATCTATTACTCTGATATCATAAAATGTCACACCCACATCCGGGACATGACATGACCATGCTATCATGGGATATCGCCCACGATAACACGAAGTCTATCGATGATAATCAACTAAAATCTATCATAAATAAAATATATAAAAGATTCAATTTTATCATTATCAAGTAAATAAATCAAGATTGGTCCAGAGCATCTAAATCCAATATCAACACCAAAATTATCCAATATTTTCAAGCTTGGTAGTGCAGACCCCCAAGTCTGGATCATCTATCGTTTCTAACCTTATTCTTTTATAAAAAAATAACAATGAGAGGTACGAGCTACACCAGCTTAGTAAGTAAAATTTATATTTTTATTGGATCAAGTATAAGTTTTTTTAATGATAACGCAATATTAAGAAATAACAGATAATATAAAATATAGCATTTCATAGATCATATAATCAATAAGTCATAAACAATCATGCTTGCATAAATCATAAATATTTCATAAACATGATTCGGAAGTCGTTTTTGTCATGTGTTCATGTCATGGTTTAAAAAATTGCTCTCAGATATTCATACTACGGTCAGTGTTCTCAATCGATAAGTTGTTTCGTATGTCAACTTTATATCTGTCGGCAGGGCCTATGTTCTTATGGATGTTAGCTCTGGATATCGATTTTTTCGATTTTAGGAATTCTTTCATAACTATTTTAGAGCTTTTGAAATCTTTATATATATTTTTTTAAAACATACATATACGTAGGTGGAAAATAATAAAATTCATGCTTCATAATATATTATTTTTTCATAAACATATTCATGAAATCACTTGTCATAGTAAATATGCTTTTTCATATCTCATATGTTGATCCTTATTTTATGAAAATATGATTTTATATAGCAATAGATTAATTGTATAAAAAATATGATAATTGAAAATAAATAAGAAGCGTAAGATTCACTTACCTTGTTCGTCCTAGATTTTTTAGACTTCGTTAGAAGAATCATATAATCCTATTTAAAATATCAAAACATGATATTTTATTCGATGAATTCAGTAGAATTAAATTATAAGAAAAGAGGACCGTTGACCAGATGGTTGGACCAACAGGCTGTCCAGGCATTAGGACAATTCAAGATCTCCTAAAGGGTCAATCTAAGTGATTGATTAAGGAATTATGGAGCATGGATTGGATTAAGATCAAGATTGATTAATAGGGTTCATCAATAGTGGGTTTCAAAGATACTTGATATGGTCGAGGTGGGGTTGATATATTGCACAGATATCAAAGCGGTTTTGGATCTCTTTAGAAAGATCATACTGGGATTCATGGATTAGATAGAGAGATAAAGAGGGAGTAGAGAGAGAATCCTAGAGAGAATGAGAGAGAGACACAAAGAGAGAACCTTTCTCTTTTTTTCTCTTCATTCTTTTCTTCTTCTCTTCTTTGGCTGAGCAGGGGAGGAAGCAGGCATGGTTGCTAGTGGCCAGAGGACTGGCAACAGGCAGCGGCAGCAGGTGGCCAATGGCGAGCAGCGGTGGATAGCCAGCGACAGTGGATACCAATCAAAAAATTGTGGAAACAAGCATGAAAAACAAGGGATGAATAGGGATTTTTCTTTTCGGTGGGTTTTTCGGTGAAATTGATGATTGGCGGCCGTGCGCAAAAGCATGGAAGATGGGGCAGCAAGAGAGGAAGGAGGGTCGGGGCTTATCTCGGGCTCCGACGGTATCTCCGGCTCCAATTTTCGATGGGCATGGGTCAAGAAAAATGGCAAAATAGGGAAAAGAGAAAGGGGAGGCATGCTCGTGATGGAGGGTCATGGTGGAGGGGAGCTTCAAATCTATAAGGAGACTAGGGTTTTGGTGGCCCTACATTTTTGATTCCCACATGGAATTGCCAGAGAAGAAGACTCCCGATTTTGGTGACCTTAGGCCTTTGATTCCCACATGGAATTGCAGAGAAGAAGACTCCCATCTAGAGTCTCTTCCAATTTTTTCTTTTTTTTGTGCCGTTTGGATGGGGTTTGGCTGACTTAGTGATGGGCTGGTCTAATGGATCAGGCCAATGGGCTGGTCTAATAGATCAGATCATCACAGAAGGGACCATCAACCCGCTCTTGTAGCTTGTCCTCACATCTGGTGGAAATTGATCCTTTTTGAAGATGACTCAAAGCAAATCTCCCTCCTTGATGGCTACTACATGTCGATGTTTGTTTTGTCGCTTTGCATATTTTATTGCTTTTCTTAATCTTTTGTTTCACTTGTTCATACATTTTCTTGACATTCTTGACCTTTTCATTTCATCCCCACAAATCTATTTTAAAAGGATGAGTTACCAAATGGAGTCACCCCATTCTAGGCTGGTTGATTGGTTGTAGGGAAATTATGTTTGAGGAAAACTTGATTCCATTGATGCTTATTGCTATCAAAAATGCTTCTTTTCTAGATTATCTAGTCTTCAATTATAACTTCATTCATTGTTTGTGGATGATAAGAGGATTTGAATTGAAGATGTGTGCCTTTTTTTCGATGTTCAACAAACTTTGGTTCATGATCATACTTACAGTTATTGGAACACCATGGAGCTTCACAATCTCTTGAAAATAAAAATCAACTATTTGAGATGCATTAGAAGTATTTAATAAGCATTAGACTTGTACAGAATCGGCTCACCTAGCATAGTTTTCGCCAAGCTCAGGCCAAATTTTCAGCCATCAAGTTAGACTGGGCCTCAGTACTTCAACAATAAATAAAATTGGGCTAGGCTTAGGGTTATTTTTTTAACTCGACCTAGACTAAATTTTATATGTGTATCAATTCAATATATATTTTTAAAGGTGAAATAATAAGAAAGAGGAAAAGGGGACAGAATCCCTAAATGTAATAAGCCCTCCCCCTCTCAACAAATGCTGTCAACTCCCTTTCGTCCCACCCCATATTCCTCTCCTTCCTCTATCTCTATCTCCACAGGCATGCATCTGCTGCGCATCTCCTCTTTGCGTCTATCCCCACTCCCCCCTCTTGCCTCCCTCTACTCACCACCAGCCACCTCCTTCTCTTTCCTCTTTCTCTCTCCCTCTCTCCCCCTCCTTTTTGATCTTGATTTGTATTTGGAATTTTTTATTTTTTGTGAAGCTGAACAACAAGATCATCTCGATGGAGCTTAAGAATGATACCATTATTCATGGCGCCATCGTAGATTCCTCTCTCTCCCTTCCTCCTAGTGCCATGACCCTCTTTGGCTTGGTCGAATAGTCACTGCAGTGCACTTGGCTCACAAATATTGGGCAAGATGACGTCAGGCTCGGCCTTATGGGTTTGTTGTTGGGGCCGGGCTTTTGTTGGGAAAATAGGCCTAAAATCCAGCTGGGTCAGGCTAAGGTCTAAAGATTTGATGTTGGTATGGTGTTGTGGTTGGACCTGAACCCCCCGACTTCAACCTAGCTCGACCTAATGGATGAATTGGTCTAATAAGCACAAAATTTTTCATTTTCAGGAAATCTATCCATAAACACAAAATAGAACCTTTGCTTCATTTGGTTGGGAAGTCCCAACACAAAATCTATGCTTCAATATTTCTTGGAGCTTTTGGAACAGAAGAGGATTGTCTAGTTTGGTATTTTGTGCTTGACCTTTAGCCACATCACAAATTTAACTCCATTCTATGTGATGAATTACATGTTTGATCATCTTTGGCCAATAGAAATGATCCTTAATGAGAGGTAGTATTTTATCTCTCCAAAATGCCTCCCAAGGCCACTCTGAAGAGTGGATTAGGAATATGCAAGACCTTGTCTTTAGAAAGGTACCCATTTTGAAGAATGAAGTCTTCTTTTGGGCTCATGGTACAGTGTACTGACCCGAACGGGTGCACACCTAGTGATATGCCATACCATTCTATACCAAATTGGTTCGCTGTACAAGGGGTGTATCAACTATTGGTATGCCGAGTTGATCTCCTTAACGGGTGCACCAACACTATAACCAAGATGTTACCGGTATGGGATCTATACTAAGATTGTGAACCTTATTTTTGTTCTTCTGAAATTCAGCCTTCAACCCATGGCTTGCCAACATTTTAATCATTTAGACATAAATCTTATAGGAGCTCAAATCCAACCATCTTCACATGCAAGGTAGCTAACAAAGAATGCCTCTGACTAAGAGCTTGCTCCACTTATTAATAATCCCCAAATTTTGTTGTATAGTGTAATGGAAAGTTTGAAGAAACTCTAACCCATTTAGTATTCCTCTCATTAGTAATATTTCTTGATCGTTCATATATTTTAGTGCCCCATGATCTAAATAGAGAACATTTTTTTGTATTTAAAAAGGTAGTGTTGCCAAACTCTTCAATCCTCTGAGTGATTGCGTAAAATTCTTTATTTTAAGTAGTGCTTATGTCTTTCACTTAGGCTTTCAACTGAAGAAACCTATAGCCTACCCTCTTTAACAACATTAGTGTCACGCCCCGAACCCAACACCCGGGTCGGATACGTGATGGCCGCACACTCCTTAGAGCAAGCCCTAAAAGAATATGCAAGGCCAAATCAAAATCATTACAATCTTATCAATCCATAACAATTAATTTCAAATATAATTCATAAAATTTTGTATAGGTACAAATTAAATTTCTTCAGTTCTCTGATCAGGTACATAACACTCTATCTATCCATCTGCTCCCCATAAATCTAAGTCATGGCCAATCATGAACATCCTGTATCTCTGAAAAGAAAGAAAGATGAAGGGGTGTGAGCTTTACAGCCCAGTAAGAATTCCCATATCACACTGATATAGTAATATAGTCTGAAAATAAGGATAACAATAAAAATAAAATTCATGTTCAATATCCAGAATAATGCAAACATTCATAAATTTTCTGTCTTGTCAAAATAGATGCATCATCATATGTTAACCGGTGAAAACACTTTTGTTCAACAATTGTTTCATATCTTATCTTTCATTTCTCCTTTCATAATCATATGATTTTAACATTTTCTTTCTGGCTCTGGACTATCCAAGTCTATACCTCAGTCATCATCCGGATCGAATCCACTTTAAAAAGTCTTTCAAGACTTCCAAGATGAGCTCCTGCGGCTGTCCCACGTACCAAAGCCCGTGGAGGCTGTCCCAGGCATAAGCTCCTGGCGGGCTGTCCCAGGCATGAGCTCCTGGCCGGCTGATCCACCTGTAAGCCAGTGGGGGCTGTCCCAGGCATAAGCTCCTGGCGGGCTGTCCCAGGCATAAGCTCCTGGCCGGCTGTTTCAATGACAAGGCTAGTCCATACCATACATCTCTTTCTTTTCATTTAATCATTATGTGTTGATTTCATCAATCAATTCTGTCTTGCATTATGATCATTCAGATATGTCATATCCATATAATCATGCCATCAATCTCTGATACATATATATTAACAACATACTCATGCTCAAGATCAAATAACAGTATCTCAGGTATAATAAATTATCGATTTCAAATCCGACGATCAAACATCAACGATGCAAGACCAACAGTAAAATAGCATATATATATAAGTAGTGACATGTACAGGGATTCTTACCTTTATCGGTGACTGATCCAAACACAGAAATCAATGTTCTTCTTTGATTTATGAATTTCTCTAATAAAATATTTCACTTGATGTCATTTGCAGACAACATCTCTCATAACCCTGATCAATATAAAAATCACATATAGAGAAAATTACCGATAATCGATCTGATAACACAATCTAGGATTTCTCTTAGATTAACCCAAAATTAGGATTTACCTAAGTATCTAGATCCTCCACTAATCCATAAGACTTTAGAGAGAGAAAATCTCATGAAGAGAGAGAAAATTCTAGAGAGAAAGTAAGAGAGAAAGTGTGAGAGAGAAACTTTCGTACCTTCCGATGAGGCACTCATATCGAGATCATCAAGGTCCTATCAGGGTAACTCAATATGAATCAAGTGTTACAAAATTTTGAATAGGATCGAATTGGGATCAGATCTACTGCACGAATTTCGGAGCAACCCAAATCATCTTATTTTCATCTTCAAGTTTTCTAGGATTCATGATATCATCAGAGAAAGAAAAGATCCTAGAGAGACAAAACCGTAAAGAAGAGAGAAAAGTCTAGAAGAGAATCTAGAGAGAGAAAATGTAGAGAGAGAAGGTAGAAGAGAGAAGAAGAAGAGAGAGAAAGAAGAGAGAAAGGAGAGAGAAAAAATTCTCTCCTTCTTCTTCTTTTTATTTTATTTTATTTCTCTTTTCCTTTTTTTTTTTCTTTTCTTTTCTTTTCCTTTTTCTTTCTTTTCTTTTTCTTCTTTCTTTTTCTTT
>NC_026003.2:108527519-108574780 GCF_000442705.2 Elaeis guineensis
CTCCACTTCCCGTTGACTTTCTTCACCATGACGACATTTGCGAGCCAGTCGGGATATGTGGTTTCTCTGATGAAGTCTGCCTCGAGTAGCTTGTCTACTTCTTCGTCGATGGCCTTCTGTCTTTCGGGGGCGAAAGTCCGTTTCTTCTGTCTCACCAGCTTCGCACCAGGGGCGATGTTGAGTCGGTGAGTCATTATTTTCGGAGGTATGCTGGACATCTCCGCTGCCGACCAAGCGAATATGTCGGTGTTAGCATTCAACAGCTCTATCAGCTGCCGTCGCTCCGGGTCGGACAACTGTGATGCGACCCGGACGACTTGTTCAGGATTCTTGATCATCGGGATGGAAATCAGCTGTTCAGTCGGTTCACCCCACTCCTCCTCTTCCTGTTGGTCCAGCTTGTCGACCGTCAGAGAGTCCTTCGACTCATTGCTTTGAGTAGAGATTTGGAAGCATTGCCGAGTGAGTTGTTGATCCCCGCGTATTTTTCCGACTTCGTTTTTAGTTGGGAACCCGACCAACAAGTGGTATGTCGAGACTATCGTCCTGAGGGCGTTTAGTCCGGATCTTCCAAGTATGGTGTTGTAAGCTAAGGTACTTGGACGATCGTGAATGTCATGTGGACGGTGCTTTATCGTGGTTCGGTCCCAACTGTCACGGGAAGAGTAATTTCTCCTTCCACTGCGATGGCTTCCTCGGTGAAGCCCACTAGGGGCGTAGAGACTCTCCTGAGTCGGTCGGTCGACAGTCGCATTCGGAAAAAGGCCGAGTAAAACAAAACATTAGTCGAACTTTCATTATCAACAAGAATTTTTTTACATCATAGTTCGCTATCGTCGCTGAGACAACAACAGCGTCATCATGGGGAGTTTGGATTTTTCGAGCATCTTCATCTGTAAAGATGATTACATCATCCTGGCGCGGCCTCTTTGTCGACTCTCCCTCAGCAGTCATTCTTCGATCCAGTCGTCTGGAGATCATGTTGATGACTCCAGCGGTAGGCTGATTATTTGCTACCTCTTCAGTCGGTTGGGGTTGTCGGTCGGGAAGGGGCTGAGCCGGCGGGTCCCTTTGGTACTTTCTGAGATACCCTCGTCGTATGAGGGCCTCTATCTCATCATTGAGTTGGATGCATTGCTCGGTGGTGTGACCGTGGCCCAGATGGAATCGACAGTATCTCCTCCGGTCAAGGCTCTTTGCCTTCAGAGGCAGGGGCCATCGCAGGTATTCCGCTCCTTCGATCTCCATCAGGATCTACGCACGAGGAGCGGAGAGAGGGGTGTAGGAGTCATACCTGCGGTGCGTTGGTCTCGAACTCCGACGTCGGGGTGATCTCGGGCTCCGTCGTTGGGGCGAGACCCGTTTGTCGGTCGGGGGCCTGCTGGGTTCAGCAGCAGCCTGATTTTTTTTTCGCTTCTCCTTTTGGCCCACGTCTTCGGTCAGGCATCGGTCGGAAGCTCCTTCGTCTGCGTGCATGTATTTGTACGTGCGCTCCAGCAATTTGGCATACGTCCGGGGGAGGGTCTTGTCCAAGGAATATGTGAATCGGAACCCTCTTAGCCCCCTCTTCATGGCTGAGATAACCATGTCTTCGTTAAGGTCCCGGACCTCAAGTGTGACCGCGTTGAATCGGACCATAAAGTGTCAGAGCGTCTCGTTTTCTCCCTATTTGAGGGAGAAAAGACTGTCCGAGGTTCGCAGCGGCTTACAGCTGGTGCTGAAGTAGGCCACAAAAGAATGCTCGAGCTGCCCGAAGGAGTGGATATTCCCTGAGCGGAGGCCGGAGTACCAGGCCCGAGCAGCTTTACGGAGCGTGGCGGAGAAGCCGATGCAGAGGAGGGCATCGGTTGCCCCCTGAATTATCATGAGAATCTTGTAGCTCTCCAGATGGTCAACTGGATCGGTGGAGCCATCGTAAGGCTCCACGTGAGGCATCTTGATCCGATTAGGGATCGGCTCGTCGAGAACAAATCGGGAGAGAGGTTGGGTGGTCCGAAAGTCGACGTCATTTGAAGACTTCGACCATCCGTCTGGAGTTGGGCAAGCCGACGGTCGATTTCTTCGAACTTACATTCGTAGTCGTCCAACCGTCGGTGTTGTGAAACCCCAGGGGTCGAACCTCCCGACGAACTTGAGAATGAGGCGGACGATGTCTGCGGCCGCTTCTCCTTCCTCGCTCGCTCCAGTTGGGAAGGAGAAGAATGTCGAAACCGATGGGTGTCGTGCTGTGGCCGTCTCGCCCCTTCTCGGTGGGAGTGCTGAGACGGTTGCTCTTGAGGAGGAGACGGAAGCTGACACGGACGTCGGCGGCTGCTTCTGGACGGCATAGGGTGCGCCGTCGGTGGTTGCGGCAACTGAATCGATTGCTGTTGGAGGTTTTTGACTGCGTCCGTTAGAACGGTCATTTGCCATACGATCGTCATGATTTGCGCCTCCGTAGTTACCACCAGATGCGGAGAGCTGGGCTCCGCCATGGAAGGTGAAGGAGGGGCCTCTTTCCGACGGAAAGAGCGTCTCGCCGATCCGGTAGCTCTCGATCGCTGAGCTCTGATTTTCATCATTTCGAGAGATTTTTCAAGCCCTGTGGAGCTCACTGGCTTACCTCTGTCGAGTACCCCCTACTTGACGTGCCAAATCTATTACAGCCAATCCCTCCATCGTCCAATCGTCGGTGTCGCGCACCTGCAAGAAAAGTCCTCACAGACCGGAGATGCCTCTGGCGGGGACCCTCCGACGGTCAAGTCAGAAAGGAGACTAGGCAACAGTGGAAAATCAGGGGCTCAGCGGGAGAGAGAGAAAGAGAGAGAGCTCAAGAGCTTAGAGGCACTTTTGAGAGCTTGAGAAAGCTTGCTCGGAACTTCCCCCTTACCAATACTGTTGCCTTGCCCCGTTTTATAGTAGAACGCGGTATGGTCCCGCCATTAATGGTGCAGATAACTAGGGAGTTATCAAATCACCGGAGGCTGTCAAATCGCCGTGAGCTATCAAATCACTGGGATCAATCTATGTCCTTGACAGGACAATGCCCC
This sequence comes from Elaeis guineensis, assembly GCF_000442705.2. Classification (NCBI taxonomy): domain Eukaryota; kingdom Viridiplantae; phylum Streptophyta; class Magnoliopsida; order Arecales; family Arecaceae; genus Elaeis; species Elaeis guineensis. Next base: position 108,530,549 of record NC_026003.2, read on the forward strand.
AGGACGGTCGTGCCGCATGTCCTTGACAGGACAACTGCCCATAGCGGTCGTACGGCGTTTGGGTGGGCTGGCTGACTATATGTCGGTCTTCGACCGTCGGGACGTCGGATGATGATCCGGAGACACCGTCGACTGATCTGATGCCTTGCGGAAGTCGAACATCGGCTGCCACCCCCGATAGTGAGTCTGATTTGGGCTCGACCGCTTGGCCGGTTGGGAACAGTATGAGTCTGTTCGACCGACATATCTTCGACTGAATATTATCAGCAGCCATTGTCGGCAGTCACCGTCGGAATCGTCGATCAGTCCGATCGATAGAGTCAGACGTCGGTCGAACAGATCCGAGGGTAAGTTGGCATACAGGGGTCGGTCGATATATCCCAATAATATCCACCAAGATTTTTGTTGAGACATGTTTGATACTGATATAAAAAATAACTCAATTGAGAAATCAGCCAAGATAGAAAAATAGCCATCCACAGACTTACATTCAACGTGCCATCAAATGACGAAACACTAAGGACTCATTTTATTCATGGGAAAAATAGGGGGTCAACAAGAAAATAAAAAAATAAATCATATTTGGTTGGAGATTTCTCAAGAGAGAGATGGGAAAGAAATTTTCTCTAGAGAATAAAAATTCTCACATTTCATGAAGAACAAAAATTTATGTAGAATATGAGAAAGCCATTTTTCCACTAGTTGGAAATTATTGTAATTTTTATTTTTTTCAAAAATATCCTTGAGCCATCATAGTCAAATAGGTCATACTAAAATGGATCAAATTTTGTCTCTTCAAACAAGTTGGAATGTGTATAGCAACTTCACATGACTAATTTGCTTCGGATCTAAAATACTCTGTTATCGGTAAATTATTTTAAAAATAATTATCATGATTTTATAAGAAGAAATGGGGATAAGACATTAATAATGATTTATCTCCAGATTCAGATATTTCTAGTTTGCAAACTAGGTTGGGAAATGAAGCGCCAATAGCAATATCCATGTCTTAACATTCTCCTTCTACTTATATTGCTGATATTGATATTCCAAATATTATAAGTGGAAATATTTCATCTAATTCTAAGGCATAACAAGTTTTTCACACAAGTTTTTCAAAAAAGTAGATAAACAACCACATATAAATTATTCTAAAAAATGCACCTCCTATATTATTTTTTTCATGATTAACTAAACATGAAAAAAATTACTTTTTCAAACATCATATACCAAAGCATCAATTTCTTAGAAAACATATTTTAGTGAGATAAAACTCTTCCCACAAACCCAACGTGTCCTCGTGCGTTGGAGTAAGAAGTATAAGGCCAGCCTTGCGGAAGATTTATGGCTTCGAAGACCCAAAAATGGTCTGCATTTGCTTTTGCTTTTAAAACGTACCCACACGGACGGGTTGCCAGGGAGAGGCTACAGTTTGTTAGTTTGCTTGCTCTCTCATTTTATCTCCCTATCGTCATTGTACATGCGCAAGCATGAGGATGGAAACAAGCCGATGGCAACGCGTCCGAAAACAAATGCAAAAGCTGTGCATACTGCCATGGAGAAGAAAAATGAAATCGATCTCCATTACATGCACAAATTTGCACTTGCTCTGGGACACATGAGAGACAGCAGGCCAAGCGTGCCCCGTTTAACCTACACACCTGTACATCTAGCATTCACCTGTCAACAAAGTAAAATCCATTGTCAAACTTGTTGACAGCGAAAGTAAAATTTTGCAAAGTGATTTATTTCAACAGAGATTATTTATGAGAAGTTTTCGTTGTTCAGTCGGTTTCACAGAAAACTGTTGTCCTCTTTTCTGCCCGCAGATCCCAGTCACCAATTCCTGGGTTATCATGTTACTCCCTTTGCTTAATTTTTGCAGTTCGTTTTCCTTCCTGTTAAACCAGAAGATTATTGTCAATGAGGTGGTAAATAATCATTAGAATGCATAGACAGCATAAAGTGCAGAAGTGAGCACCAAAATATAAATGCAGGACAATGTTGACAAGTTCATTGCTCTTTTCAAGACTCATTCACACATTTCATATACCTGCAGAATGTGTCCCTACAAGGGGGTGCTTGTTCAGATAAATCTATATTTATAATTTCAGTTCCTGGCTTCCATACATGCAGTTCTTTTATAAAATAAAGCCATATACTCTGAGAATGAAATACAAATTTTACAAGCTAAAAGATATTGTAATTTATTTTTGCCATCTTTACTGTATATAATGAAATGCCTTTCCCAAGGATGTGGCCTGCAGGTAGGGGTGCAAATGATCCGAGCTTCTCATAAGCAGCCTGAGCTTTGTTCTAGGCTTGGTTCCGTTAGAAAGAAACCAAGATCACCCAGTTCTTGGAGTCCGGATCATTGAACTTGAGCCGGTTGCAAATATAGTCAAGAAGCTTGGCTCGAATCCATAAAAGCTTTGGCTCAAAGCCTATGTGAGTGGAGCTTGAACAGTTTAAGTTGAGCTTGGCTTCAAATTGAGCCAAGCTAGAGCAACTCATATATACACCGAGCCAAGCCGAGTAGCACACCGAGCTGAGCTCGAGCAGCCGGCTGCTCGGCTTGACTTGTTTCATTTGCACCCCCCTACCTGCAGGTGGTCAGAACTTATAAACATACTATCTGTTAAAGCATCCATACTCCTATTGATTCTCTCTTTTTACTTAATATTAATAATACCATATACAAACTCAAAATAACGATGTGAGATGATATAGTAATGGTAGATTTTGAAAAAAAATAGGGCATGGATATGGAGGTGAAAAATCAGCAACTATATGCATGCATATATTTTATTGTATGATTTTGTTTAATTTGTTAAAAATTCTAATACTTCTACAATAAAGTAATCAGATAACCATGCGAACATCCTTAATTTATTCATAAAGAAAGAAGCCCTTATTGGCCCCAAACAGTTAAAATATATAGAATATTAAGAGTTTAAGATGCAACATAAGGTAAAAAAATTCCATAAATTTTAATGTGCTACATCAACTTTATCATATAGGTATCATCCATATCCATAGACTATACAAGCAATGACATAAAGATAATAAGTTACAGAACAGTCCATCCATCATGCCGATGTTTCAAATAGTCTCCTAAAGAAGAAAGGGAAAGCCTCTAATCAGTTAAATCTAACTTCCATGAACTCAGTTTCATTGTTACTATTGAACCCTACCCACATATTTGGTCCACATCTAGCACATAGACAACCTAAATCAATTACTAAAATATAAGGATGTGATATATGGATAGGACATTATAAACCTTGAAAAACATAGGATATGAGAAGACTGAAGCATAGAAAAAAGAAAATTCTTTACATGCATTAAAAAAAAGGGATCTATGAAGCATAATGGATCATCACAACATACTCTATACACTCCATCGAATAATATGAAAGTCTACAAATACTATTATTTATTTAGTCATCATCAAATCCATAGACTGCAATCCATACTCCATATCACCACCACAATTCACTATTTGAATTGAAAGATATTCATTCATCAAACAAAAGAAAGAATGAAAGTCCACCCCCATCACCAGAGCTATCTGGCGTCCTGGGCCTATCCCTGAAGCATCTGGAGTCTCTTTTTAGTTCTAAAAATGGGATACTTAATAATTATCCCACGCGTTTGCTTACTGTGTCCATCAAGTATCCAATCCTATATACATCAAAAATGGACACTAGATACAATTTGAAGCACCTGTGCTTTTTGGATGGGGAAAAAAAAATAAAGATAGATACGTATTTCTAAGATATATTTGACATGTGTTGGGAAACACCCTAAACATACCCTTACCTGATTGCTATTGGATACCACTATCTAGGATCCATCTTTTAGAGGCCGCTCATGTCTTTCTACTTTTCATACTCTTGCTATAAAAATAGAACTTTGTCAGGAGCACTCACGACTCTATCATTCCACAAATCCAAATATTAGATGAGGCATTTGACAGATGGTTCTTAATCATTGCTTATGATCTGACATGACTGTCAATGGACTGAGCAAAGAGAAATAATTGGTTCTGAAACAATCAAAAGAGAATAAGCTAGAAACCTTTTGACCGACACTCAACCCATAAAACCAACATCTCATAATCTTATATTACAAAATATATGAAATTCAAAAGTCAAATGCATTAAATCTAAAAAATGATACGTCAAAATAGAAGAAAAATGATATATCAAGACAGAAGTAAAAAAAATCGAAATACTATCTCCTTATAAAGTGTGGTTTAAAACAGAGGTGATAAATATAGTATATACCATCTGAGCCTATACATGGATTTGCTAGAATCTGGGAAATGGAAAATGAAGTTATATCACAATAACTCAGTTAAGTCATCCTAGAACTGAAACATATTGAGTTTCTTTTATTACCATTTCTCTTCTATTACCATCTGATCATATAGATTTTGTCTTGCCCACTATTTAAAATGACTTGACTAGCACTCAATTGGCTATCGAGTTTTTTCCAGCATCAACTATGCTCTTCAAAATATGCATACAAAGTTTTTCGCTGATATATCAAAACAAAAGTTTTGACTTTTAGAATATTCCTTAAAAAAGTTTGCCAATCAACATTCTTTCCTAAAATAATCTTATACTTGTTTTCAAAATTACCAATATATCTCCAGTTGAAGCTTAGCAAAGATAGAAATCTGGCCAATCAACAAATGCACATTAGCTCTCTTTTCCTCTCTTTTTTCTCTCTATTTGGATCATTTGATTCATTTATCTTGCTAATCAAAAACCAATTAAACAATTCACGATCAATTAACATTTGAAATTTGAATTTTAACTTGTTAAGTTATTCAATTTCAAGTCTTCCATCCCCATAGGGTAGTATTTCTCTTTTAAGTTTATCTCCCTCTCTCTCTCGCTCTACAATCCATTTAATATGATAATGTTTTTTGTTTGATGTAATTTAATATGTGATATTCATAATCTTCCCTCTTGAGCATGGGCTCTAGCGCAATGATAAGTTTGCTCTATTCTGACCTAGATGTCATGGGTATGAAACAAAGGAAAAGCTTCTCTGCATGGGGGGATAAGTCTGCGTATGTCTAACCTTTCCGAGACCTACAATGGCAAGAACCTCATACACTAGGACACCATTCTTTTCCCTCTCAAACATGCCTGCATGTACCTGGTTGCTAGTAACAATAAAAACAACAAAAAAAATTGATAGGGGCTCATAGTAGTTTATAGACTTGTTTCAGTGAATAAGCATGATTCACAGCTAACGTACATAATTTTGGCATCATAATGCATTCTAGAGATGGCATTAAAAGGCATCTGACATATGCATTATATAGTATTAAGTAACATGAAAATAGACGTCGTACACAAATTCTTGGTACCATAGGAAGCTTATATTCTGGCACTGCTGTGGCAGGATTATATGCGACAGGCTATCTTACTTTTTTAGATTTGATTCAATGTACAGTGATAATTTTGCATTGCTACCATGTTTGACCTATATTCTTTCAATCTTAGAAAAAGGAAAAGCCAAAAGTCACAACTGTTTTAAATAATATAAGAAGACTGTTAAAGATGTCAAACATGGGTTCAATTTACCATGGGGAACAAGTTGCTGCCCTTGAACCAAATCCTGGTTCTGCCACTAATTCCATATTTAAGAACTTTGCAGCCTTCCTCATTGTTTTATCATAATTTCATTTTCCTGCCTCCATATGCATACTATTGATCTTACTTCATGAATCACCCCGTTCCCCATATCCTCTCTCACTCTGTTAATGTCTCAAGCTTCTGAATGCTTGATAATTATATCATTTTATGCTGTCTATTCTATGAGTTTGTATAGTTTTATGCTGTCCATAACATTGATTTTACTTCACAAATCACCCCCTTCCCATGCTCTCTCTCACTATTAAAGTCTAAAGCTTCTGATTGTTTGATTGTCATATTATTTTTTTGCTGTCCATACTACGAGTTTCCTGTCAATCATCTTGGTTGTCATGAAGCAATGCAGCAAAATACAAAACCAAGAACATAAACTTTTCCAACTCTTTTCTTTGTGTAGAGATCAGATAACACATGCAAGGAGAGGAGAAAGCCGAAAAAGATCAAAGAGGATTAAAAGGAGCAGGGAAGGGACGAGGACAGCTCTTTGCATGGCAATGGAAGTCTCCTATCTGGCTGGAAATGAGGAGGATTATGTTTGCATGGTGATTGGACGAACATTCATGGTCAATGTCCCGACCTAATGCTATCCATGCGATTTAACCAATTGTCCATTTGTTGCCCCTACATGAGTTCCAATCAATTTTGAAGAAGGGTAGAAGATTTATTTATTAGGGAAAAAAATATTCTCAGCATTTTTTACATTTAAGGTCTCCAACTCCAATGGTATATACATTGCCTGCTAGATGTTTTAAAGGATCAGAAACTAAATATCCTTGTATAAAGGGATACATATGTGCACACTTCCTTCCAATTAACCCAAGCAAAACAACATCAATCTATTCAATTTCTTATAATCACCAAACTTTAAAGACCTTAAGTTATTAAGATGATTCTTTTGGGCATAAACAAGATCTTTCAAAGTTAAACTTTCGAAAAATACATACATGGTTCTGAAGAAAAGCACTGCACAAAGGAAATCCTATCACATATAAAAAAACCACTTGCAACTTGTGATTTTATAAGGAAGCATTTTTGCTTGTTGCAACTTTAGACATTAAAGACTGCATCCCATTAGAAGAAAAAATTCAAGGGGGCTGCACCTAATAATGAACTACATAATAGTTTGACCATTGAATATGTTAAAAGGTATAAGTAGCATAGTGACAAAAGAAGGGCTGCAAGTATCCATCTTTACGGTATTAGCTTCACAAATATAAAGAACAATTATTTTCTATTCTCATATGTTCTGAACCATTTGCATCATCTAACTTCTTAATAAAAACTAATTAGGAAAGGACAGAAGTACCTTATAACTCATGACTCATGAGTCTTTTCCCAAAAAATGCAGACCTCATAATGAGAGTCATAAGTTTAACAGCAGGCGACTTTATGCATTACATGAACTCCATAGCCATTAGCAGCAAGTAGCTATGATATTCCTAATTCACTGCATCACATGTCTGCATCATTTCCTTCTATAGGCCAGTGAACAACAACTTTCACTGAACCTGGAGTCAGTACAGCCTCCATTCCTGCAGGCATAAGCTTGCCAGTTCCCAAAAGGGTAATTGGCACAAAAGGAACGCATCTTTGCAGCAATAATAAATGCACCTTTCTACATGATCATAAATGAAATTTCCTATCTCAATTTGCTTCAAAAATAATATGTAGGTAAAGTTACATTCCACTATATGTAATTGTATTTAGTTTATCTGCTGAAGAACTCACCTTGAAGGAACCTACTTTTCCATCCTTACTTTGAGTTCCCTCTAGAAAGAAACATACAGATGCCCCTTTCTTGACCAAATCCATGCAATATTGAGGCAACCCTATTCTAAATAATCAATAAATTAATTAAAGAAAAAGGTCACATATCATGTATTCAAGGAACAAAAAATAAAGAATTGGACATCAATGTTGTTACACCCCGAACCTAACACCTGGATTGACCACGTGACATGGCCACATGAACCCTAAAGCAATGCCCTAAATATAATGCAAGGCCTATAAGATGACTCCATCGCTCAAACTCTAGATCAAGCCCATCCGAAACTATGTATCCTATAACTTTGAAAAAGGAAAGGATGGTTGTGAGCTTTACAATCCAATAAGAATCCCCCACACTCAAACCAGCATAAATATAAAATATCTTTACGATAATATTTAGCCGATAAAAAAATAGTCAGATTCATATATCAATAATTTGAATAATGTTCAATATAACAATATATATGCTATAAAACATACATATATAAGTCATGCCAACATACACATCAGGTTTAATTGTATAGCTACTCAGTTGCAAACATAGCACCATACAAAAATCTCGAGATACATGTTACTTATATATCATGCAAGCAACAATTTGATTCAACAATATTCCAATGAAATTATTCTTTTTTTATCATCTAATTACTATAGTTGGATCATGACCACATTATCACTCCGGCACTGGATTAAATCCGCTCATGCTCCAGCCTGTGGTAGGCCAAATATACACCCACGTTTCCGCCCATGACCAGCAACTACATCTCAGCCACAGTTAATATCATAAATACTACATTTCATACATACCGACTAGTTCAGATATCATTCAATTAGATATAATTAATCATCTTGATTTAATTTTAGTACTGGACTAGTCACAACCATGCTCCAGCTCATGACAGACCAAACACACACCATGCTTCCACCAATGGCCAGCAACCATAAATCACATTTTAGCCCATAACTGATACACCATATGACAGAGTAGTCCACATGCTCCCTTTTCTTCCTCTCTAATAACTATGCAAAATTATGTTTGTCTTTCTAGCATTGGACTAATTACAACTATGCTTCAATCTTTGGTAGGCCAAACATAACGCTGTACCCTAACCTAAGGCTGACCACCCAGCACACATATCACGTTTCTTGCATCGCCAATCAGTCCAAACACCGCCCATACCCCATTTATATTATTAAAGTCATAATCTATTTTTTGGCATTAGATTAGTTATAGTCATACACCAGCCCGTGGTAGGCCAAAAACAATACTACACCTTAACCCAAGACTGGTCTAGTATACACGCCATGTTTCTTGCATGACTGACCAATCTAGATGCCACATACACCCTATCAATTATGTTAAATTATGTTTTCCTAACTCAACAATTATAAAGCACAAATTAATCATGAATCATACAATACCAATCCATCAACACATGATATATGAGTTGGTATACATATATATAACACAATTATATAGGTATAGTTTTAAACAAAATTTTTCATAATCATGTAGATGATTGTGTGAATGAACCCTTACCTCTACTGATGACATATCCAATTACCGCGAACCTTGACCTGCTCCTCGGTCTATGAACCTAGGGGCGAAGTATTCGACTTAACGTCATCTTATCCCAATAATTGCTCACCTATAGAGCCAGTCCTCACCATCAAATCAATTGAAACATCAAGAATCTCTGGTGGAAAATTACAGAAAAACCAGGATACATGGTTGCATGACATTAGCCCAAGACCTCAGATCTCATAACCCAGTCTAAAACACCTCCTAGCGTCGACCCAAACCTATCATGTACCTGGACCCTCCATTGGTCCTAGGCTATCAACAAATTAGAGAGAGAAAAAGTGAAGAAGAAGAGAGAAAAAAGGGAAGAGATTTATTTATTTGTTGATTTTTTCCTTTCTCCTCTCTTTTCCTCTCGTTTTCTTCTTCCTTTTTTTTTTGACAAACAAGGGAAGGGTGGGGTATGATCTCAATGGAGGAAGCCCAAGACAGTCAGAGGTGGTGACCCCTGGTGGCTCTAGCCCTCGGTAGCTTGAGCACAGCCAAGTCCAGTGACGACGGCCAACTCGATAGAAGAAGAAAAGAAGAAAGAACGGGAAAAAGGAAAAACTCTCGGTCAGCCACAACCCATGGCAGTGACCCACGTCAGCAAGGGACTCCGACAACTTTGGCCTTCAACAACTTGAGCATGGCATCATCCAACGGTGGCGGCCGGCACGATAGAGGAAAAAGAAAAAAATAGGGGAAAGAGAACTCCATATAAGGCATCGGATTTTCATTAATTCCGGCAACTCGTCGATGGTAATTGGGCCATCAACGGTGGCCAAATGACCCGGAGATAGGCGTGGAAGAGAGGTTGGGGGTGGGTTACCTCATTCAGGCAATCAATTGGCAGTGAATGCTTAAGAACCATCCACAGAAAAACAAACTAGATGGATCCGAAGCTCCGCCGGCAATGGATCATGGATGAGGGGCAAGATGCCTAGAGGAAGTGGGGAGGGCGCTTTATAGCTGAAGGCTAGAGCTCCGATGAACTCTAGACTCCTGATCCTTATCAAAGTCGGGAAAAGGAGGCCGACTCCATCGGGAGTCAGCCTCTCTACTTCTTTCACCTCGTGTGCCTAGCATGTGAGGTTTAGAATTTTTTTAAAAAAATTTTTCTACTTTAAAAATCATGCGAACAAATGTAAAAATGTTTTGGGTGGTTAACAACCGGGTCCTTACAAGGGTATAGAACACTCATCCACTAATTATCGTCTTATAACTTCCAAATTTAGATGAAATGAGGACTAGAACAACTTTCAATTAGACAACACATTCCTCACTCTTTACAATTCGATAAACATGAAGGCCAATCTGGGGCATCCAATAAATGGATAATCTCTGGATTGAGGACTGCAACAGAATCAAGATAATACAGTCCGAACATATATGATTTCAGTGCAGTGGTACTATTTATAGATGGCTGACAGAATGATAAATTTAAGAAACTAATGGTCCCATGCCTCCTGGCAATATGCATTGTACAGCAAGTATAATAGATGTGGAGTAAGATTTTCTATGATTGCAATCACAGAACAAAATCAACAACTACTTCATGGTGCATGTCAAATATTAAAAGGAAAGAAAAAAAATGAAGAAGAACCAGTACCAACTGACTCTGTTTGTCTGGCTAAAAGGAATGACACCCATAAGGAGAATTGCTCACCAGTGATTGGAAACAGAAAAATGCTTCTCTTGCCTTATGAACTTGAAGCACCACCCAAGAGAGAGGGGTGTAAATGTGCAAGAAGCTCTGGTGGTTGAAGATATGCACCATTGGAGTGTTCTAAGGGGCAAGATTTCCATCTTGTCAAACTCAAACTTATAAGATGGAGTGATGGTCAAGGTTGTCCATATCTTAGCAATCAAGTGATAAGCTCTCCAAAGATGCCGATCAAACAAAAGAATGTATGGGTGCGGCATCGCCATTGCCACTAACAGAAAGATTGCAATGTAACAGTCAGGACCTCATTTAAAAAGATTTGTTGGAAAGTGTTATTTAAGTTTCTTAGAATTGTATAAATATCTAAGATCATTTTAGAGCATAACCTATGGGAGTAAACACATGCCTGTACAAATTCTCACATATTCTTCCCATTTAAGCACTTGCGCTCTCACCAGGCCAAGTGTCCAAATCCATTCAAATACAATTACAAGCACCATAATCCCATGGTTAGTTCTAATGGGTTTGTGTGACAATGGCCTCTAGTCCACATGGTCCATGAGTGGATTTAATCTGATACTATTTACAGCAATCCAAGATCTTACCCAAAAAGACTATCTGAAAAGTGTGATTTAGATTTTTTAACTCTATATAAGCATCCAAAATATCTCTAGCGCATAACCAATGACGTACTAAACACATGCCTGTGTGAATCCTCATATAAATTCTTTTTTAACAACCCCAGACTTCACTGAAAAAAGTTAGTCAAAGGTGTTATTTGGATTCTTTTGCCACATATAAGTATCCAATATCACCCTAGTGTATAACCAACATAAAATTATACACATGCCTACATGGATCCTCACATACTCCCCCTTCTTAAGCCTTAGCATCTTTACCGGGCTAAGACTTTAAATCTATTCAAATTCAATCACAAGTACCATAATCCCATAGCAGCCACAATAGCCTCATGTTGCAATAGCCCCTAGTCCATATGGATCATTAGTTGGGTTCGATCTAATACCATTTGAAGCAACCCAAAATCTCATCCAAAGAAGATAGGCGAAAGATGTTAGTTCGGTTCCTTAATCTTGTATGAGTGCCCTAGATATTCCTCATGCATAACTGATATGGGGATAAACACATGTCCTTACATGTCCTTATAACAATCATGACAGTCATGGAGTAACAGCAAACTGCACCGGTTCTCAAACCTAGTAGGAATTCTGATTGTTATAGAAATTTCAATAGTATCAAGTAGCCACCAATAAATATTAGAAAAACAATGTTACGAATGTTCAAGAAATAAGTTTTATTTTTTTTTTATTTATGTTTCATTGTATAAAAAAGCAGATTGCCATCAAGTAGCTGCCATGGAGATTTTTTTTTTTTTTAAGGACTGATCAAGTTTCAAAATGTTGGCTTTATTTTTCTTCCCCTTTCTTTTATAAACCTATTTGTGCTAACCTAGCTGCTTGATGGTTATTAAAGATAATAGATGTCATAGAAATTTGATAAATCGGTCTTCTATTTCTTCTTCTTTGATATAAAAACCCATAAGGGACTTTTGGTATAGGGTGATCCATCCAAAGTCAAGGATGATGTGGGTGGAGGTGATGAGATCACCGTATTTAGCTGCACCATGATGATCCCATGTGGCAGTGATTTCAAATCACCTCCACTTTTCAAATTACCCCCTAACCTAATGATGAAATACTCATCCTCGAGTTTGAGAATCTAAGATCACTCCTAAACAGTGATTTTAGGCTGAAATATAGGGACAAAAATATCCTTTAGTCTAGCAAAAAAGTTAATGTATCATTATGCCATTAATATATTATATCAACGTTGTATATATGATATTACATTATATTTGATACTATATATTATATTTATGATATATATTACATTATATATATGATTAATCATATTATTGTCATATTATGATTCAATGATAATTTTATATTAGAGTAAAAATATCTTATTGTACTTCATATTTATATTTTATTACAGGACTAATAAATATATTTTTATAGAATCTATTAATTGTTAATATATTAGTAAATATAGTGATATTTTATTTGTAATATATTATATATAATTGATAAATATAATTTTAAGGAATATATTATAGATAGTTTTGGTATTATATAATCAGTGATCTTGGATTCTTATAGAATACCAAACAGGTTACTCATGGATATCCGAGGATCTTTAATCATTGGATCATGGCCCACGAAATGCTACAATCTGGATCATCGGTGATCAGATCACCACAAGATTCAGATCACTGGTGATCTTAGATCACTGTGGTGATCCCATTTGTGTCACCAAATGGCAATGCTGCTATATATTATCCAGTAGTCACCATCAAAATTGGCAAAGATTCTACAAGCCAAAACAATTCAAGAAACCAAGATTCTTATCAATGTGCTTCTTGGAAGAACCTGTTATCGAGTACGCGGAATCATCGGTCAAGCCCGCAGTGGAGGCAATCTCTTGATCTCACGATTGTGAATCATATGCTGTTTCTTGAAAGGACTCGTGACGTTGGTGCCATGAAACCGGAGCTTCTGGCCGAATTGGTTACCTGGAGAAAACAAAATGTTGAGACAAGAAATATGGTTGGAATTTTTTTAAAAAAAATTATTCAATCAATCGAAGAAAAAGAAAGAAATGCTCTGACCAACGAAAGACGGCAGGATTCTTGACGAAGGGTGGGTGCGAAGGCGAGAGGGGAGCAGGGTTGGAGCCGGGCAAGGGTTTCCATTAGACAAGCGGGAAAGACGGGAATTGATAACAAAGAGATCAGAGGACAACGCTACCTTTTCATTTAATCTCTTCTACAATACTACCTGTGCCCATGAAACTATTATTTCTTAGTATTTAATTAATAGTATGTTTTTTTTTTTAGAATTCTTTACCCAAATAATATTAAAAATAAAAATTTTTACAAAAATAACGCATCTTTCAACTTATTTATAGAGATAATGCAAAACCACGAAACGACATTTGGAATGACGTTTATTGGATAGAAAATGCCATTTGGAATGGCATTTTTTCGCTATACGTCTCCACCTCCGTGGCACTTCGATACACATCATCTTGGTAGAAAAAATAAAAAGCACCATTTAAAATGACATTTTCAAATTAATTTTAAAAAAAATAATCCACCACCATCTTGTTAAATTTAATTTTTTACTGATTTATTATTAATTTTAAAATAATTTATGAAAATAATTTTAAAATAAATTACGAAAATAATCTACCTCCGATCAGAACTGATCGTCCTCCAGTCTAATTCTGCTAGCTCTCATCTTCTGATCGGATCCAGATCCTCCCAGCTCTCATCATACTCGATCGTCCTTTGATCAGATCCTCCAGCTCTTATTCTCTGCTCAAAACGATCGAATCCTCCTAGCTCTTATCCTCCGATTGGATCCGATCATCCTCCAGTCGGATCCTACCGGCTCTCATCCGATGGATCTGGATCCTCCCAGCTCTCATCCTCCGATCGAATCCAGTCGATCGATCCTCCCAGCTTTCATCCTCTAGTCAGATCTGGTTGTCTTCGGATCCTCCCAGCTCTTATCTTCCGGTCGGATCTGATCTTCCCAACTCTCATCGGATTCGATCGTCCTCTAGTAGAATCCAGATCTTCCCAATTCTCATCCTCTTATCATCCTCCGATCCGAACCGATAGGATCCTCCCAGCTCTCATTGGAGGTCGTGGTTTGATGATCAATCAGGAGATGATCTCCAAGCCGTCATCATCATCATGGATGTGTATGGATGCTGACCAGTAAACCCTAAACCTTAAACCCAACCCTAAATCCTAAACCCAAACCCTAAATCTTAAACCTTAAACCCTAAATCAGAGGTCGCTAACAGCCAACCAATCTTGTGATGTGCACTGATGTGGACAGAACACTGTAATCTAATCTAACCTAAAGTTCAGTATGACCTGACCTGACCTAAAGCACCGTGTGACCTGACCTAAAGCACCCGGATACTGTGACTTGACTTAAAATTCCTGTGATCTGACCGATCCATGATTCAACAGGACTAACCAGATGTAGGTGCCTACATCTGATTATAGGCGCCTTCTAACCATGGATTGTAGGCACCTACAATCCAATTTTGACAAAAATCCAAAAAAAATTAAGCACCCATGTAGGTGCCTACATTTGGATTGTAGGCGCCTAAAAAAAATAGGCGGCTAAGCAGATGTAGGCGCCTACATCTGGATTGTAGGCCTACAATCCAGGTTAGGCGCTTAATTTTTTTTAATTTTTTTAATTAAATATGAATAATGATATTTTATTTAAAAAAATAAAAAAATTAGATGTTTCTGGATTGTAGGCGCCTACAATCCAAATGTAGGCACCTACATCTGGATTGTAGGTGCCTACAATCCAGGTTAGGCGCCTATTTTTTTTAATTTTTTTAATTAAATATGGATAATGATATTTTATTTAAAAATAAAAAATTAAGTGTTTCTAAATCGTAGGCACCTATAATCTAGATGTAGGCGCCTATATCTAGATTGTAGGCGTCTACAATCCAGGTTAGGCACCTAATTTTTTTTTAATTTTTTGAATTAAATATAAAATAATAATATTTTATTTAAAAAAATAAAAAAATTAGGTGTTTCTGGATTGTAGGCGCCTACAATCAGATGTAGGTGCCTACATCTGGATTGTAGGTGCCTACATCTGGATTGTAGGCACCTACAATCCAAGTTAGGTGCCTAATTTTTTTTTATTTTTTTAATTAAATATAAAAAATAATATTTTATTAAAAAAATAAAAAAATTAGGTGTTTCTGGATTGTAAGTGCCTATAATTCAGATGTAAGCGCCTACATCTGAATTGTAGGCACCTACAATCCAAGTTAGGCACTTAATTTTTTTTAATTTTTTTTAATTAAATATATATAACAATATTTTATTTAAAAAAATAAAAAAATTAGATGTTTCTGGATTGTAGGCACTTACAATCCAGATGTAGGCACCTACATCTAGATTGTAGGTGCCTACAATCCAGGTGCCTAATTTTTTTTAAATTTTTTAATTAAATATGGATAATGATATTTTATTTAAAAAATAAAAAAAATTAAGTATTTCTGGATCGTAGGCGCCTACGATCTAGATGTAGCCTACAATATTTTAGATATATTAGCATGTTAGGTGCCTACATCTGGATTATAGGCGCCTACAATCTATGTTAGGCGCCTAACATGCTTATATATCTAAAATATTGTAGGCACCTACAATCCAGGTTAGGCGCCTAACATGCTAATATTGTAGGGCCTTGATGTCGTGGATCGTACGCCATAAATATATCTAAAATAATGATATATATCCCAAGTGTATTAGAGCATAAGAAATATAATTTTTAATATATGAAAATGATGATGTGACTATTTCATTACTAGTAAATGTCTGGTAACACAACATTGTCACATAATATATTTCTGGATATAAAGCAATATTTAAAATACAATCCCAAAAAAGATATAAAATAATATTAAAAATATATCTCCGCAGCCTTTAATTTCTTTCACTACTTGAAGTTGAAGTGTATTAAAGTATCCTAGGACAGCGGCGGCGATCGTGACCTTGTTCCTTACAAATACTATAATGATTCTTGCTTCTTATTTACCTATCATCCATCTCATTTCGCAATCTTGTTGACTTTGATCTGCCTTTCTGCTTGGATCTCAAACGATGATGATTAGAAATATATTTGAACATACCTGTATGCATCTAATAATCTTTATGTGATAATGGATTAAGCTCGCCACTCCAAACATTCATATATGTTGTAATTATTATGCATCATCCACAAATCTACTAAAATGTATAGTAATTTCTTGGCATACAGCTAAAACGTGTGAACATGGATATTTATACATGCTCCACTTTTCATAAGAATATTTTTTTTTCACTTAAAGTAACAGTATATGAATTGTCTCCACCTCGTAACCCTGTACTTGCTTTCCTCGTCAGCACTTCATGTATGCCTCTTTGAAGATTGAACACCGTTACTCGATGCTGATTGGCTTTAACTTGATCTTCAGCAATTTTAATAGCAACATAAGGAGTAAAAAGATTATTTGGATTCTCCTGTATATATCTTAAGGCTTGGGCATGTCTTGTATTAAAGTATTTCATAAGATGGTAAAATGTCATTGGAACACAAGCTATAATTGGCACATTCCTAGCTCCTCATAAAATATTATTAAAAATCTTTAATAAATTTGTAGTTAACACACTATAGCACAGACCATCATCATGTGCCAATATCCACTTCTCTTCTTCTAACTCAGACAACCAACTCTAAGCTTCTTCGTTCACTGTTCTGATCCTACCAATAATAAAATTAAAATTACAAACTTGATGAGTGCTTCCTGCTTGCCATACTGCTCTTTTAAGCTGCACATTTTTAAAATGAGTGTTGAAATTACTGCAGATATGTCATAAGCAGTATCGATGATAGGCACGTGGTGGACTCCATCCAATAGATTCATCTGCAATGGTATTTAATATACCTGGATGTCTGTCAGAAATTAAGCATACTCCATTTCTGTCTTTGACGACATGTGTTCTGAGCTGAAAAGGAAACCAACTCCAACTGGCAGTCGTCTCTTCATCCATAATTGCATATGCTAAGAAAAAAATTTTATTCTCTGCATTAATTCTTGTTGCAATTAACATCTTATCTTTAAACTTTTCATACAAGTGCATGCCATCAATACTGATTACAGGATGGCAGTGCCTAAAATCTTGGATGGATGGTTTGAAAGTCCAAAAAATATAATTTAAAATTCGAACATCGAAATTTATAGTTTGAAAAAAATCTCATGAAATAACAGTATCGGAGTTTGCATGTTGGAGTGCAGCCATATAATAAGATAATTTTGCATAAGACGGCTCCCATTCTCCATAATATCAATCAATGCCTTTTGCTTTCCACACCATGCTTTCCTGTAAGATACTGTGTACTGAAATTGATCATTAACGGTTGCCACAATAGCTTCAACTCTAACACTAAGATCCTTCTCAATAATATGTCAGACTAGTATGCCAATCATCCTTTCACTGATATGTTTATGGTTTCGACTCAACCCCATAAACAAACAAGTATGAGGACCCTTATATTTTGTAATTTGAAAATATCCATACTTTTTCAACAATACAGTACGAAGCCTCAATTTATAATTTTGTACATTACTTGATGATGCACATCGTACGGACCATAACTTTGAATGTGACTGCATCACATTGTATGTCCAATACTTCATAATGTGATAAAAATCAACAGCTCACTTTAGATAATCTTTACTTTCAAATATTAGATCTTTCGAAAATTCAGTCATCGAGGAGTCCCAAAACTGATAGTCAGAATTCAATCTTCGACCAGTGCTAATACAACCACAATTATCTAAATTTATATTGTTAAAAAATTATGAAGGTTCGTGCAAACAAGATTGAGGTTCTCTCACATTGATATCATCTTCATCACCATCTTCATCTTCATCTTCATCATCATCATCGCTACTGTCCTCATCCATCCAATAGTCTTCATCCTCACTTTTATCTGACTCAAAACTTAAATTATCAGAATTTATTCCACCACCTACCCAATCATCATCCCCTATATGAGTCTCGTGTCCTACACTTACTACTACTTCCATCATAGGAGAAGTCACCATAGCAGAAGATATCACAAGAGAAGTCACCATAGGACTTTGAATAATTGGACAACTAGGACCAACAGTAGTAGAATATTGTTCTACAAACATGGTCTCAATATTATTCGTTTGCACCATCGGAGTTACTAAAGGAGAGGAAGGCTCAGGAATATTGCCTTCTTGGGTTAAAAGCCGACTATAGTACCCAAAACTCGGTACATCTTCTTTTTCAATATATAATTTTAAAAATTGATATTCTGAATATTTCAAAAGAAATGTCAATATTTCTTGGATATCTTCATCATCATCAATTGGTATTAGGATATACTTGCTCTACATTAACTACCCCAACAGATCAGGAGGTCTCCATTTCAATTTGAGTTCATATTTTTCTCTGTCTACAAGAATACTACTATATAAATGATCCAATAATTCTTGACATGATAATGATAAAAATATCCTAATCATCCTGTTTGCAGGATGACTGTACTGCACGCCAGCTTCGTCATTCTGTATTATGCCATCATAATACAATAGTAGATGAACCCGAATAGTATCCATTTTCTCACAAAAATCTATGACAATATCAAAATAAAAAATTTTATATTAATAATTATTTTATCATTTTAAATGACTTGATAAATATGTATCTTATAGGCAAAGATATATCCTATGCCATTCAAAAATTACATCAATTCTATAAGTTAATCACAGTAATCAAATGATATGCAATAGGGACAAAAAAATTTTTTGACAGCATTTCTCCTTAGTTCTCACCACACGGCTGAAAATGTATGAGGAGAACTAAAGAAAAATACTGTCCAAAATTTTTTTTGCATCTTCTGCATATCATTTGATTACTGTAATTACTTATAAAATTAAATATAATTTTCAAATTGTCCAAACTGGATAATCAATTGATCAATATATATATTTTACGGTATCCGTACAAAAATATATAATTAAGTTACAAAATTTTTTTTTGAATTTAGGTTGAGATTATACTTAAGTCTAGTATTTTGAAAAATATACACCTATAGCCTAATATTTATGAAAAATCTATAATTTAATCCCGATCTTAAGGGGTTAATGTGTAGATTTTTTGTAGATGTTAGATATGTAGGTGTACGTTTTTCAAAATGTTGAACTTATATGATAATTTCGATCTAAATTTAATCAAAAAAATTTATAATTTAATCATATATTTCTGTTTACAGATGCCGTAGAATATTCTACATTACTCAATTGACGGGTCTATGGATGCCGGATGTCGAATGCCGTAGAATATTTAAAAATTTTAAATTAATCAATAATATTAATCAAATTGAGTTTAACTCAAATAAAAAAATAAAAAAATTAAAAAAATAAAAAATATGGTAGTGGTGGGATGGGGGTTGGTTGAAGGCTTTGACAGAAACACGAGGGGTGGGAGGGGAGGGGTCCCACGACGAGAGAGGGACCGTCAGAGGAGGGGGCAATGGGGCAGCCGCTGCCACTACTAGGGGGGTGAGGGAGGTGGGTGGGGATGGGGGCGGGTGCCGGGGGTGGGGCTGCCACTGGCTAGAGGGAGTGAGGGGAGGCAGGAGGGGAGGGGTGGCGGTCGCCGCCAGGGGGCGAGGTTGCTGCTAGCCCACTGTCGCCAGTGGGGGTGAGGGGAGGCAGGTGGGGAGGGAGTGCGGCCGCCGTCGGAGGACAGGGCTGTCGGGGGATAGGTCTGCCATCGGGCCACTACCGTTGGGGACAGAGGGGAGGCGAATGGGGACGGGGGCGGTCGCCGTCGGGGGGCGGGGCTGCCACCGAGGGGTGAGGGGCGGCGGATGGGGACGGCAGTCGCCGTCGAGGGTGGGGCTGCCATAGAGCCAAAGGGCGGCAGGGGCCAAAGGGGGGCGACTGCCGTCGGGGGTGGGGATGCCGTAGAGCCAAAGGGCGGCAGGGGCCAAAGGGGGGGGGGTGTGGCCACCGCCCCGAGCCAAAGGGGGGTGGAGCTGCCTGGGCCGGGAGGGTGGGGGCGGCTAGGGGTGTTCGGGGTGGCTGCCGCTGGCAGTGGTAGAGGGAGAGAAGAGGGAGAGGGAGAGAAGAAGGAGAGAAGAGGAGGAAGAGAGAAGAAGGGGAAGAGGAGTTTACCAGCACGGAGGAAGAGGAGGAGAGATCAATCACCACCGGAGAGGAGGAAGTCGTCGGAGAGAGGGAAGTCGCTGCTAGAGAGGAAGAAGAGGTATGATTTTTTTTTATGATTTTTTTATATATATATATGAGAAACGGAGGGTGGAAATGATATTTTTGAAAATGACATGGTGAATGGCATTTTCAAAAATATCATTTCATATGGTGCTTCTCTTTTTTTTTTAATTTTTTTTATTTTTTTTTGTGTCCTAATGGGATGGTTTTTTTTCTATTTTCTATCTTTTTTTTCTTTTTTTTGTGTGTTGTCTTTTTTTTTTCTGTGGCCGACTTCATTTTCTTTTTCTATGGAGAGGTTGAGGATTGAAAACACCATTTACAATGGCATCTTCAAAAATGCTATTTGAAATGGTATTTTTGAGCATTCGAAAGTCCACAGGGGATGGAGGAGGTGACGTGGACTAAAGAATCACCATTTTGAATGACGTTTTCTATCAAGAAAATGTCATTTCAAATGACGTTTTATGGTTTTGTATTAATTTTGTAAATAAGTTAAAATATATATTATTTTTGTAAAATTTTTTTAATATTATTTGGGTAATGGACTGTAACACCCCGGCCCAAAATTGGATCCAGAATCAGCCACGGCCCATAAAAAAAAAATATAAAAAAATAGAACAGGAAGAAGACTCCCGATGGGAGTCTTCTTCTTCGATGAATCCCGACCGGAGAAGGATTCTAAGCCTGTTGAAACTCTAGGACCCTTTATAAATAAGCCTCTCCTCTCCCTCTCGAGCTTCCATCGGCGACCGTTGAGCCTGATTTATTTCCTTTTCTCCATGGAAGCCGCGGCACCTTTTCTTGTGTTCGTCGGAAATCAAAGGTCGAAGAGGCCATCGGAGTTCAGGTAAGGGTTCAATTTTTCTTCCTCTCCCTCTTCTCTTTCTTCCCATGGCTTTAGACCCTCACCGGCCATCGGGATCATCGGAAAATCCATGAAAAGGGCGAATCCTGTTTTGCTCTGTTTCGGCCGGACTCTTCCCTCTCTTTTTCGGCCACCGGCGCCGCCGGTTGCGGCGTCTCATTTTCGAGACCAGACCCTCATCTCTCTCCCTCTCTTCCCTGAAGGTATTGGCCGCCGGTGACCGGCCAATGATCGAAAAACAAAAGAAAAGTAGTGATCCTCTGTTTTTCGATCTCTTCTTGATTCTCGCCGGCCGAACCTTGCCGCCGGCCGTCCCTTGCTCCACCGCCGCCTCTACCTGTTGCCGGACCTCCGACGAAATCGCCGCCTTCGTCGGAGTCGAGCCACTGAACCCTCTCTGGTCCTCCCCCTATTTCGGCCCAAGGGAGGCCGCGGGAAGAAGAAGGAAAAGAAAAAAAAGAAAAAAAAGAAAAAGAAAAAGAAAAAGGAAAAGAAAAAAAAAGAGATAAAAAAATAAAATAAAAAAAAGAAGAAAGAGAGAATTTTCTCTCTCTCCTCTCTCTCCTTTCTCTTCCTCTTTTTCTCTCCTCTCTCTACCTTCTCTCTATATTTTCTCTCTCTAGATTCTCTTTCTATTTTCTCTCTCTAGATCATTCTCTCTTTTTGTGAATTTTATCTCTCTAGAATCTTTCTACTCTCTCTCTGACTGCATCACGGACTCTAGGATAAACTTGAGATGAAAATAAGATGATCTGAGATTGCTCCAAAATTCGTGCGATAGATCTGATCCCAGTCCAATCCTATTCGAAATTTGTAACACTTGATTTATATTGAGTCATCCTGATAGGACCTCTGATGATCTCGATCATGAGTGCCTTATCGGAAGGATACGAAGGTTTCTCTCTCCACTTTCTCTCTCTAAAATTTTCTCTCTTTTCATGGATTTTCTCTCTCTAGAAGTCTTCTGGATCAGTGGAGGATCCTGATACATAGACAAGTCCTAATTTTGGTTAATCCTAAGAGAGGTCCTCGATTTGTGTTATTAAGATCGATTATCGGTAATTTCTCTATATGTGATTTTTATATTGATCAGGGTTATGAAGAGATGATTATCTGCATATGATATCAAGTAGAATATTTTGTTAAAAAAATTTATAAATTAAAGAAGAATATTGATTTCTGTGCTTGAATCAGTCACCGGTAAAGGTAAGAATCTCTGTACATGATCACCATTATATATATGCTATTTTACTGTTGATCTTTCATTATTGGTTTTGCATCGTCGGATTTGAGATCGATAAATTTATTATATCTGAGATATTGTTATTTGATTTTGAGCATGAATATGTTATGTCAATATATATGTATCAGAGATTGATGGCATGATTATATGGATATGACATATCTGAATTGATCATAATGCAAGTCAGAATTGATTTGATGAAATCAACACATAATGATTAAATGAAAAGAAAGAGATATATGGTATGGACTAGTCTTGTCATGTGGAACAGCCGGCCAGGAGCTTATGCCTGGGACAGTCCCCACTGGCTTACAGGTGGATCAGCCGGCCAAGAGCTCATGCCTGGGATAGCCCGCCAGAAGCTTATGCTTGGGACAGCTTCTCACGGGCTTCCGTACGTGGGACAGCCGGCCAGGAGCTCATTCTGGGACAGTCTTGAAATACTTTTATGTGAAAAATTGATTCGGATGATGACTGAGGTATAAACTTGGATAGTCCAGAGCCAGAAAGAAAAGGTTAAAAATTATGTGATTATGAAAAGAAAAATGAAAGATAAGACATGAAATAATTATTGAATAAAAGTATTTCACCTGTTAACATATGATGATACATCTATTTTAATAAGATAAAAAATTTATGAATATTTACATTATTCTGGATATTGAACATGAGATTTTATATTTTATTGCTTATTCTTATTTTCAGATTATATTACTATATCAGTGTGATATGGGAATTCTTACTGGGCTGTAAAGCTCACACCCTTTCATTTTTCTTTTCTTTTCAGAGATACAGGATGTTTATGATTGACTATGGCTTGGATTTACGGATGAGCAGATGGATAGATAGAGTGTCATAGTACCTGATCAGAGGATTGAAAAAATTTAATTTGTACCTATACAAAATTTTATGAATTATTATTGAAATTAATTGTTATGGATGTTAAGGTTGTAATGATTTATTTTGGCCTTGCATATTCTTTAGGGCTTGCTCTAAGGAGTGTGCGGCCATCACGTATCCGACTCGGGTGTTGGGTTCGGGGCGTGACAGAATGGTATCAGAGCTTAGGTTTAAGATTACCAGAGATTATGAAGAGATATTAAAACTTTATGTAAAATCAATAGGATGTGACAAAGTAGCATCAGAGCTCAGGTTATGATCATTAAGGATTATAATATAAGTGATTTAAATATTACAGAGTAATAACAGAGCTTAGGTTATGATCATTGGAGATTATGATATAAGTGATTAGGATCTGATAAAATGATATTAGAGCTTAAGTTTAAGTCACTAGGGATTATGAAGAGATATCAAAATTTTATGCATGATCAATAGGATGTGACAGAGTGAAATAAGAGAATATGATAAACAGTACTAGAGCTCAGGTTTAAGGTCACTAGGGATTGTCATATAAGTGATATCAAAATTTTGAGATTATAATCAATAGAGTATGATAGAAAATATCAGAGTTTAAGGTTATAATCATTAAGGATGTAATAGAATGATATTACAATTTAGGTTATGATCATTAGAGAATATGATTTAAGTGGTATTTAAGCTCAAGATTATAATTATTTAAAATTATGACTTTAGTGATATTTAAACTTAGGTTATGATCATGAGAAACATGATAGATATAAAAGAGAAGATTCAATATTTAGGTTTTGAATCAATATATATTAAGATGAAATTTATGTATAAGTGGCATATGATATCTATAATAGAATTGACAAGTTATATCTTAGATTTTAATTAGTAAGGTTGACCTAAGTATGAAAAAAGTTGACCTTGGAATGAAGTGGGAGGTATTGATAAGTTATGTTGAGTATACTAGATGATTTTGGAATATAAAACTTATATGATTGAAGATCATATTTTTTTTTTATTCCAATGATAATTATTTAAACATTATGAATTTTGGACTTATCAAAGAAAGTTAATTAGGGTATGGTCTAAAAAGAAATTACATCATATGAGAGAGAAATATTTTTGAACACTGAACCTATAAGAGGTCATATATGAAACTCAATCTTAGATAAAAAATATACTTAAATTTTATTATGAGAATATGAGATACATATTTTGATAAAATTTTTGGTTACTCAAAATATCATATTCTGAATAGGATTCTTTGATCCTTCAAGTTACATTGAATTTCAAGTCAAAAGCTTACTTTTCTAAGTGGATCAAAAGTATTTTGATATTGTTGTTAAATTAAAGAAGAAAATTTATTTTGTCAGAGTATGATATACAGGTTATGATGAAATCTTTAATAATTCATATTATTATCTTTGGATTAGATTTTTTTTTTAAATTTTTCTTGTGATTGTTGAAGATGGTGAAGTGTATTAATTATTCAAGTCAAAGTTTGAATTTTTTTAAAATTGAACTAAGACATCTTGCTAGTGTTAAATTTTGAATGACTTATACAAAGGACAAGATTTTGTATGGATTTATTGATTAATATTAAGGGTTGTGATGAAGAGAGCTCTATAAGAAATAATCAAGTTGATTCTACTTAAGGATGTTGGCTTGAGTCTTCTAGTTTGTCAAGTTAGAATTAATTCTTTTAAAAAAAGGAAGATTGATTTAAAAATTATCTAAATGATTGTAAGGTAAATCTAAGATTAACTTCAATTAATTCTAGACATGTTAGATTCTTGAAGAGTGATGAAACTTATATAATGATTTCAAATATAGGAAGTAGATCAAGATTTAATTTTTATATGCTATGCCCAAAGGTAGTAAAGATAAAGAAACTTAAAATTTTGTCCTAAGTCTTATATAAAATTTGAAGGTTGGATCTATCCTGGATCGATCTAACATATAAGGATATTTTTATCTTTGATATAATTATATAATTTGATAAATTAAGATCAAAGTGCGCAGCAAAAGCATGGTGGGTTAAATTGATTAGAAATATTAATTCTTTGATTCCGAAGATATTATGGAATACATTAGTTGTAAATAAAGAATGATTTTAATCTGATCATAGTTGGATAATTTTTGTTAGTAGATTGCTTCATTGTAGATAATGTCAAGAAATCCTAGATATCTCAAGTTTATTAACAGCTTGATAGTTCTGATAGTAGTTCAAACTTAGAATGTCCTGATATAGATCTCATATTTTTTTAAAAATTTAATATTGTTACTCAAACTGATATAGAAGATTGAGATTTTTCTTAAGATGAGAGTCTACATATAAAATTTATTGGAAGGTCAAGAGAAGAAAGAAATCGATAATCGTGAAGAGTGTCCAATGTTCGACCTTTCTTTATTTTTACATCATAGGTAGTCTAAGATAATTATGAACTTCGAGTGGAATGTATTAGATAAATAACTAAGGTATTTTTTAGTACAAGATCAAAATGTTACTGTTCTTAAAAAAAAAAAAAAGGATGAGTTGAGATTTCAAATAATTTTTGTTATAACAAGATCATGAGAAATAAAAGACATGATGCATATATATATATTTTTAGAATATATCTCAAACAACATAACTTAATTTCGAGGATGAAATTATTTGAAGGGGGGAGAATGTAACACCCCGGCCCAAAATTGGGCCCAAAATCAGCCACGGCCCATAAAAAAAAAAAAAAAACACAAAAAAGCAGAACGAAAAGAAGACTCCCGATGAGAGTCTTCTTCTCCGATGAATCCTGATTGGAGAAGGGTTCTAAGCCTGTTGAAACTCTAGGACCCTTTATAAATAAGCCTCTCCTCTCCCTCTCGAGCTTCCACCGGCGACCGTTGAGCCTGATTTATTTTCTTTTCTCCGTGGAAGCCACGGCACTTTTTCTTGTGTTCGTCGAAAATCGAAGGTCGAAGAAGCCACCGGAGTTCAGGTAAGGGTTCAATTTTTCTTCCTCTCCCTCTTCTCTTTCTTCCCATGGCTTTAGACCCTCACCGACCATCGGGATCGTCGGAAAATCCATGAAAAGGGCGAATCCTGTTTTGCTCTGTTTCGGCCGGACTCTTTCCTCTCTTTTCCGGCCACTGGCGCCGTCGGTTGCGGCGTCTCATTCCCGAGACCAGACTCTCATCTCTCTCCCTCTCTTCCCTGAAGGTATTGGCCGCCGGTGACCGGCCAATGATCGAAAAACAAAAGAAAAGTAGCGATCCCCTGTTTTTCGATCTCTTCTTGATTCTCGCCAGCCGAACCTTGCCGCCGGCCGTCCCTTGCTCCACCGCCGCCTCCACCTACTATCGGACCTCCGACGAAACCGCCGCCTTCGCCGGAGTCGAGCCACTGAACCCTCTCTGGTCCTCCCCCTGTTTCGGCCCAAGGGAGGCCGCGGGAAGAAGAAGGAAAAGAAAGAAAAGAAAAAGAAAAAAAAAGAAAAAAGAAAAGAAAAAAAAAGAGATAAAAAAATAAAATAAAAAAAAAGAAGAAAGAGACAATTTTCTCTCTCTCCTCTCTCTCCTTTCTCTTCCTCTTTCCTCTCTCCTCTCTCTACCTTCTCTCTCTAGATTCTCTTTCTATTTTCTCTCTCTAGATCTTTCTCTTTTTTTGTGGATTTTATCTCTCTAGAATCTTTCTACTCTCTCTCTGACTGCATCACAGACTCTAGGATAAACTTGAGATGAAAATAAGATGATCTGAGATTGCTTTAAAATTCATGCGGTAGATCTGATCCTAGTCCGATCCTATTCGAAATTTGTAACACTTGATTCATATTGAGTCATCCTGATAGGACCTCTAATGATCTCGATCATGAGTGCCTTATCGGAAGGATACGAAGGTTTCTCTCTCCACTTTCTCTCTCTACTTTCTCTCTCTAGAATTTTCTCTCTCTTCATGGATTTTCTCTCTCTAAAAGTCTTCTGGATCAGTGGAGGATCCTGATACATAGACGAGTCCTAATTTTGGTTAATCCTAAGAGAGGTCCTCGATTTGTGTTATTAAGATCGATTATCGATAATTTCTCTATATGTGATTTTTATATTGATCAGGGTTATGAAGAGATGATTGTCTGTATATGATATCAAGTGAAATATTTTATTAAAAAAATTCATAAATTAAAGAAGAACATTGATTTCTGTGCTTGGATCAGTCATTGGTAAAGGTAAGAATCTCTGTACATGATCACCATTATATATATGCTATTTTACTGTTGGTCTTTCATTATTGGTTTTGCATCGTCGGATTTGAGATCGATGAATTTATTATATCTGAGATATTGTTATTTGATTTTGAGCATGAATATGTTATGTCAATATATATGTATCAGAGATTGATGGCATGATTATATGGACTGACATATCTGAATTGATCATAATGCAAGTCAGAATTGATTTGATGAAATCAACACATAATGATTAAATGAAAAGAAAGAGATATATGGTATGGACTAGTCTTGTCATGTGGAACAGCCGGCCAGGAGCTTATGCCTGGGACAGCCCCCACTGGCTTACAGGTGGATCAGCCGGCCAAGAGCTCATGCCTGGGACAGCCTCTCACGGGCTTCTGTACGTGGGACAGCCGGCCAGGAGCTCATCCTGGGACAGTCTTGAAATGCTTTTATGTGAAAAATTGATTCGGATGATGACTGAGGTATAGACTTGGATAGTCCAGAGCCAGAAAGAAAAGGTTAAAAATCATGTGATTATGAAAAGAAAAATGAAAGATAAGACATGAAATAATTGTTGAACAAAAGTATTTCACCTGTTAATATATGATGATGCATCTATTTTAATAAGACAGAAAATTTATGGATGTTTGCATTATTCTGGACATTGAACATGAGATTTTATATTTTATTGCTTATTCTTATTTTCAGATTATATTACTATATCAGTGTGATATGGAATTCTTACTGGGCAGTAAAGCTCACACCCTTTCATCTTTCTTTTCTTTTCAGAGATACAGGATGTTTATGATTGACTATGGCTTGGATTTACGGATGAGCAGATGGATAGATAGAGTGTCATAGTACCTGATCAGAGGATTGAAGAAATTTAATTTGTACCTATACAAGATTTTATGAATTATTATTGAAATTAATTGTTATGGATGTTAAGGTTGTAATGATTTATTTTGGCCTTGCATATTCTTTAGGGCTTGCTCTAAGAAGTGTATGGCCATCACGTATCCGACTCGGGTGTTGGGTTCGGGGCGTGACATGGACTCTTTTTTTTTTATCCCTCTTTGGATCTATATCTAGATTTGACTTGGCCTAGTCCCAGCTACATTTGGGCTGGATACCCTGTCCCATCCAAGAAAAGGAAGTCCCACCTCATAACAAAAGAGAGAGAGTAATTCTTTGTACACTACATACAGTGTACAAAAAATACACCATCCTATTTGATTGGATCATATAACCATCATTTTTTATCATATTTTTTATTTTTTCATTTGAAATTTTGAATGATGAAAATATTTGTCCGATTCTGCAAAAATTATAAAATCCTATGACCATATTATGACGTCCTATAGTTAAATTATGACTTTCTGTTCATAATTTGATCACAAAATATAAGAGATATTTTTATTATTTAAAAATTTTATAAATTTTCAATGATGAAAATATTCTTTTCTCTTTATGACTCGTGAAAAAAATTATAACCACTTGTATGCATGAAGTTATCATTTGACTGTAGAATGTTATAATATGATCATAGGATATCATAATTTTTTCAAAATAGAAAGAATATTTTTATCATTTAAAATTTTAAATAAAAAAATAAAATTATAGATATTAAATACGTTATTAAATGTGTGTTGAAAAATAGTGGTTATATGCTCCAATATAATTTGATCCACCACACGTGGTTTACAAAGACTTTCTCAAAGAGATATCTAGATTGGTAAACAACTTTTTTTTCTCGCGGATACAGATTTTTTTACTCAATTTCCAGGGTCCAAATCTTAAGGATAACATAACTCAAAATTCAAAATTCGGACCCTTGCCTAAAGTTAGAGGGGGTGTGACCACTAAAATGATGCTCAAGTAAGGTCATGTTGAAATTGACGCAACCTGAATGACCTTGGAGGGTCTAAATAAATTTTACAAGCATGGCCCAACATACTTAGCGAAGGGTTTGATTAGGTCTCAAATTGTCACCTAAAAGAAAACTAAATTGGGTCCGTGTCATGCTTGTTTCAATGTTGAACCGACCGGACCTTAGGCAACTCTCTCGAAAATGTACATTGGTCCAAGTTTCTCTGAGCTCTAATAGTACTACCATTGTGCCAAAAAATCTAAAATTTATAGCAATTCGCCGATTTTTGTATAACTGGGAATGATGCTTGGAAGTGATTTACTTGAGCTAGTGGGTGAAAAAAAACATAGATCGCCAAAACTGTTACTTGGGCTCATAAAGTACATTGATTAATATTAAAATAAATTGGAGGAAATGGTGCAAAAAATGTCTATTATTACAGTGCAAACTCGTTGAGAGGATCATCACATTATATCCTATTAGATAGTACAAAGACCCGATATGTATGTCGAGATCCAACTCAACCTAAAAGCTTGATTTTGATCCCAGTCATTTTATTTCATTCATTTTCCCTTTCACCAATTATTCTATATGGGACTTAGCCTCACACATTGTTCTCAACATACTCATAAACTCTTCATCATCTAAAAATATAGAAAAAAGTAAATCAGTCGGAAAAAGAATATATTTACCAAACTAAATGATAACGGAAAAAACTACTTTTAATTGTTATATATGCTTCCTCTCAAATGTAATAGATATGCCCAAAGATAATATGAATAGTGAATTTTAGTGGCTTACTAATGTTGAAGTATCATGGAAGTACAATGCAAAAGAAGAGTCATGCTGCATGTATGGTGGGCTATTTTATGCTATGACTAAGTCTAATTAATAATTCAATTTAATTTGTGGCCTCTAAGTGCAAAAGAAATTTATATAAAGTGTTCTAAATTGAGTCTTTTTTTTTTCCTAAAAGAAGACAAGCCAAGAGCCTATTGAGATATTATGAATCGTGGTGGAGGCAAGATGAACTTCTAGGTCACTAATGCCCAACCCTGGGTGACTTTACCAACTAAACCAAATTTTCTCAAACTGACCATTCAGAAGCAAATAAAACGTAACCTTCATTTTGGTGGATATACGAAGTTATAAAGTCTGTAAAGATACATTTCTGTCGACGATCAGCTCTCACAATATCCCTGACTTGAGTCGGAAGACTGTCTTCATCCCAAGACTGCTTTCTTAGAAACATAATCTGTTGAGAGGAAATTTGTCACTTACACTAAAGACATAGATTAACAGAAGGGAAGGTCGATGTCACAGCATAGTCAGAAATGAAAATGTTCGATCTTGAAGGAATATATTTTTTTTTGTACCATAAAAAAGCTATCCGAAGTCATTCAGTACATAACTCGGAACCTCCTGATCCCTGCTTCGGCTCCGATGATCCTTGACTCCTGGTGAACCTTCCAAGCATAACACTCAGGATCAACCGATCCTGACTTCCACCTCAAGCCTATCACAGTCTCCATGACAACCAATATTTGACCTCTATCCAACATCTGCAGATGACTAGACAACTAAATTGGTCGATCTTCGACTTTAGTTGCAGATATACTTCAATCCTCACTGGTTTTATCTCACTGAATGCAGATGATTCTAGCTGTTTCTTTCCTTCGACATCTGTCTCTATCGGACCACACTAAATTCTTTACGAATGAAGTTGGTCCAATCCTATTAGCGTCCCTATTTCAAAATTCAAAGACGCCCACGATGGTTCCGGAACAGATAAAGCAGGTATAACCATCTTATTTCGAAAATTTCGATCGAAAATTCCGTCATATCGCACCTAAATCGGCTATATAACTTGTCCAAAATAGTTCTTCAACCTTCGTCTACAAAAAAATCTCAAAGAGACTCCTAAAGCATGCGTGAATAATCTCTCTGCACTTCTTCTCACTATTTTTCTGATTTTTGACTTAAGCGTTGGAGGGTTTCCGCTAATTTCTGCCAGGACTTGTCTTGCAGGATTCTCTTCCGGGAGGATATGTCACCGCTCCAACTTTTCCGATTGAGTTTCAGATTTCAGCGACAACATAACCTTTTTTTCTAAATAAAAGAATTTCAATGGTTTTTTATGTGATGCCATATGCTTCCACTTTTCAATACACTAAGAAGTAGATATAGTTTTTATAAAAGGGATTTTCCATATTGACTTATTTGTTTCTAGTACATGCTAGAGTCAAGATCAATTGGCTTTCAAATATTCATGCATCCTTGTCCACATATATTGCTATAGGCGTTGATACAAGAAGAACAATAAGGAGGAGGAGGAGGAGGAGAAAGAAAAAATGCTTTTATTTTCTGTTACCAGCTATAAGAAGCCAGCTATATATATAATTGCAATGCTAGAATTTTTTCGTTTTTTTGACGTAAGAATTTTTTTTTGATATATAATTGCGATACTAGAATTAAGATGTGACAAATGCACTTGCACTTTTGGTCGCCATAGTTTTTGCTTTTCTCTTGGCAATGAGAGGGAAAAGTAGTTGATAGATAGGACATTCAGGAATGCAATTCCTCTCCAACCATATATGGTTGCAGGAAATTCCTATTATTGAGATAATGCAACAGATTTCTGTGAGTTGCGCAACTTGTATCTGCATGTAATGCATTGGGATGGTTGGTTTTAAATGGAAAGAGAATCTAACTTCATTTTCTTTCTTTTTTCTTTTTTAAGACACAGAATTCTCACCTTGCTTTCTATTTTCTACATCAAAATCTCTCACATGCACAAGCCATTAAATTTTTGTCTGGCATGGATTTTATAGGATCTGCTGTCATTTATTCAGCAGATGGTTAAGCATCCAGCTAGCTGAACATCTCATGATAATTTATAACAGTAGATATCTCAGGAGACACTATTCTCACAAAAAGAGTATCATAGGGCCGTGCAATCCAAGGCTGGAATGAAACCATATCAAGAATTGGTTTCAGATGAATAACACTACTGCCTTAACTTGGGGCTTCTTCGAAACCCTGTTACTTAAAGAACCATTTGGTTAGTTCCTACCTTTGCTTGGAACATAGTGAATGTGCTTCCCTTTGTGTCTGCTGTCATGGACCCTACTTCTTCCCCCGGATTCTTCTTTCCATTGCATCGGTAGGATAAGGAATCAAGGAAACATCAACTGCCCAATTGACGAGAGCATAATTTTTTACATAGATTTCCCATCTACAGACTTTGATTTGTATATCACCTCTTGTACTTAATTTGTCATGTCAAGCAGTTCTTTATCATCAGACCATCTATGAGAAAGGGTATGAGATTCTTGTAAAATGGGACCACTTGGCATGGTCTTTAATTCTCCACCACTCTTCAAAAAAATATCAGCGTGTGGTAGTGTCTCTCCCTCAGCTCCCTACGTCCTCTGCATCCATTGGTTGTCTGAATTAAATGCCCCATGGTACTGTCATTTTAGACTCGAAGAAGATGTTGCACAAAGCATTTGGCCATAACCATGAGATGGAAAATTGGATGGCAATCCGTGTTCAGCTATGTGAATGCCAATCTAAATGAAGGAAAAGGAGATGCCTCAAATTGTTCAACAAAGTGGTTTTGAGATGCCTCAAATTGTTCAACAGAGGAGTTTTATGCACCAATATGCTCTTTTGTACAACTTGACTCATCATTGCTCACCTAAGCGCAAGCAGAATATGGACCTTGGCATCTTGTGGCAGATCAAAAAGAGCTTTATATACTTGGTAATGTGGAAAGGTCTCACTATGAAGTTTTATTTTTGCCCCAAGTTAATTTCTGGCTTTCTGCCATTTAAACAAGACAGATTAAAAATTGTTATAGGCTTCACAACATTTCATTTTGCTGGCAAAGGCTAGAGTTGGCTCTTGTATTGCCAAATATAGACAATAAAGTCAGCTCAATATAATTTCTGCAGTTTCTGATCTGATGAGTCATGTAGGCTATATTGAGTATGAGAGAACCAAGCACAACTTTGTCATGGGTCAGAGAAACAAATCTATAATACAGTCAATTTTTTTTTGCCTTATACTCGGTCTACATTCTTGTTCAGGTCAAGCCTTAGAGTTCCGCTCACGACAGAGATGCATCAGAAGCATTTGGAGGCGCAGCACTGACATGGTTTGTTTGGGAGGATAATTGATATGGCCTAGCACCGCTTTGTTCTATCTTCCTTGAGCTTTACTATCTACCGTTGAATCGGAAATGCTAGGTGGCTTCTCAATGGTCTTGGAGATCACTAACTTGGATATTAAACTCAGAGGCCCACTGATTTTGGTCCAAACAAGGCAACTGGAAGTGTTGCAAAAAAATCTTGCTTCTGTCAAACCATCTAGGGTTCTTGATCCATCATATTGGAAACTCACACCAAATGCAATCTTCTCTTGGTGTTTCGAAAAGCACAGATTCTGGAGAAAGTAAAGGTTTTCGTTTGGTTTGCACTGTGAAACGAGCTCTATATAGGTGAAATTCTTGCAAGAAAAGGATGGCAAGTGAGCTCTCTGGCTGTGTACTTTGTGGAGCAAGGGTGGAGTACTCCATCAATCATCTTCTTGTATCATTTGGACTGCCATTAAATCTCAGCTCAAACTTATGGGGTGGCCTGCTAACTTACACAATCTTTGGACAGCTTGGAGGAAGTCAAAATTTGAACTCACAGTAAGACGTGCCGCGTATCAGCTTTTTGCAGCTTATATTTGGAAGGTGTGGCAAGAAAGAAACACCAGGATCTTTCTAAACAAGAACTGTTCCATCTTTGCAGTGTTACAAAAGGTTCTACAATTATGTAAATTCTGGGAGCATCTCTGCTCTTCGAGGTTTGCGATGGTCATGACAGACTATGGATCGACCTGGCACCTCAGACAAGATCTTCATCTTGATACTCTCCAGCAATGTTCACTGTTCGGCTTCAAAGAATCTTCAACTGCATATAGGGCCTTCATCTGCATACATCTTGCTTGCTGCATAAAAAAGCTGATTGAGAGCATCTGCACTTTTCCTTGGTGGTTTCCCTTGCTGTATACCATACCTGTACCTCTAAATTCATGCTCTGAATGGCCACTTATAGTGCTTGTAGATCATATCATCTCTGTACTTGTCTCCTTGGAGAAGAATCTTCAAACTCCTGTAATTTCTCCCTTTTAACTACTTTCGTCCAATAAAACAAGTCCCTTTTATTCAAAAAATACCAGTCCCTTGATGAGCTTAGCAAGCTAAACTTCTGCCAAATGTCAAAGTTCGGCAAAGATGATTGAGTTTTTCTTTAAAAGAGAATGTTCCAGAGAGATGGCTTTGCCCCTAGAGAAATGGATGGTCCCATGCAGAAGAAGGATGGTAAAATCCTATGAAAAAACAAAAATTGATACGATGTTTTATTCCTCCTGTGACTTTGGGGCTTTTGAGTATTTTTTTTTTATCAAGTGCTAGTATTGATTTTGTTTTTGGGAAAAGGAAAGGGAAACTCTTTACTTGGAGTTACCTGACTCCAAATGCTTAGGTAATTCGGGGTAAAATATTGGGCTATTGTCCATTCATTTTGGATGGTCAAATATTATTTTAACATTCGTTTTGGCCTTTTTGAGACCTTTCTCTAGGTACTCTTCTTGTAATGAACTGGTGTGTACATTAATTATCTTCTTTCTTCACAAAAGAAAATTATAGTGAAATGTGCAAAGAAGTCATCTATTGTTTTTTCTGATACAAAGAGTTAGGGAAGACCTAACTCATGTAGCATTATATTAGCTTAGCTAAAAGTTTACAATACTTATTTATACATATGAAGTAATATGAGAAGAAGGGTACTGATTTCCCATCAGGCATCTGCTCACTGATAGGGATTAGGTTACCAAAATGTCACTATGGAATTACAAAATTTATACTTCATGAGAACCTATCTGTCTTTGAATCCAGCTTTGAAATGCCGACGTTAGAACTTGAGCAGCGCAGCTGCCAAGCTTCGGTCACTTTTCCTATTTAGGATACAGCCAGTTTTATCCAGTTAACTTGTTTAGGGAGTTCCTGATTAGCTGAATTGGCATTAAATCCTTGCCTGTAATGTGTTCTGTCGAAGAGATGAAAAGCCTAGCTGCTTATTGGACCATAATATGTGAAAGATATGCATGATATTCAAAGCATCTCCCATTTCGTTCTTTTCACAAACACTAAAGTCCAGTAGCTAGAAAATCATATCTAATCCATTCGCAAGGGGTTCTTCGGATTGCCGGTTGTTCCATTCACAAGAAGCCACCTATTGTTGCTTTCTGAAAAATTATTATGTATAGTTTATTGTTATTATCATTGCTATAGCAATGTGAAAGCTACATAATAGTTTCCTAGATGCATATCTAGCACTTCTGTAATCAGCTAATGCTGGATAAGGCTGACTCTGTACCATGTTTCCAAGTAGCCTGTGGCACTAAATTGCAAATAATTT
Source organism: Elaeis guineensis (assembly GCF_000442705.2). Taxonomy (NCBI): domain Eukaryota; kingdom Viridiplantae; phylum Streptophyta; class Magnoliopsida; order Arecales; family Arecaceae; genus Elaeis; species Elaeis guineensis. The sequence goes on from NC_026003.2 coordinate 108,566,611, forward strand.
GCTAACTGGTGGTTCCATAAAGAGCCTTACAAATTCCATTCCATCTGTAAGGTACCCTTTAATTTTTATATATATATTTTTTCTATTTTCCCTTTTGTTGTTTTGTTGCCTTACAGGAGCACAAGAATATATTCTGTGAGAGAAACATCCATGAATCTTTTCACAGGTAACACCACTGGAAAAATGCACTTGCACACTAACTAAATCTAAGTATTATCATATATACTAACATTAGCAAAACACATAAAGCACCAATTTTATTTAGAACTATATCTAAGTACTCCAAAGACACTCATTCATTTATTCATAATTCCAAGTGCTTGTAATTTTCACATTATCATGCATGCATGAACGTTGTCATCATTAAAAACTGCAGCCATCTCATCATCAACTATCATAGAGTAAGCTGGGTCAGGAAAATATCCACACACACTGGAGTTGTATCCATGCCGGTAGTAATTATAAGTTGACGAGTATGTCGAGTCCTCAAGATATTGAATGGCAAATGGATAGTACTGAGAGTCATAAGGGTATGGCCAGAATTCAGCCTTCCTGCCGGTCCGCCGCACTGCCTTGAGGACCTTCCTCTGATCCACATATCCAGTGACCGTCACCTTTTGTTTATCCATGTCTATTTCCACAGTATCAACCCCTGCAAGAAAATTTTATCTGCTAACCTGGACTAAACTTAATGACAACTTCTAGTTGATGGAGATTTAGCTAATCTTACCATCCAACTTGGAGATTGCCTTCCGTATTCTCTTCTCGCATCCTTCACAGTCCATGTGGACATTAAGCTCCACAATCTCGACATGCACAGGAGGAGAAGACAGACTACATTAGAATACATTAACAATGAAAAAAAAAAAAAAAGAGGGACATGGGGTTCCACAAGTGGTTAGAATGAGAAGAGTTTTAACTATGAGCTTAGATACGTATGTGTTGCTGAGATACTTACGGACATGGCATTGGACAATGAGGTCCGCTGCCGTTGGAAACGGAACATGGCGTGCTAGGAGTCATGAGAGCTAGAGTGCTTTATATAGATGAGGAAGGGGAGAGGGATCAATGTGTGTAAGAAAAGTGTGATGCAATGGGAGGGCTTTTTGTCCCTTAAAATTGAAATCATCCATTACCTTTTCCCATAAGGAACATTGCTTTTCTAGTTGCAAAGGGTGGCAGACTTTACCCCTGGGGAACCTTTTACGTGAGAGCATGGAGGTAGAAGATCATACATATAACTTGATGCATTCTTAAAGCATTCAAGCATTGGAGTGATTGATTGTGGCATATTGTTCCTCCAACTCATCATGCTTTAAGCGAAAGAATTTTTTTTCTTCAGGACATTAAAATTTACGTTTATAGAGGACATCTTAGAGGCATAGAGCTTGGTGGGGAATATTTGTGCCTGCAACTGAAAGAAAGCGTGGAATGGTAGCGTTAGTTTTACGCCAGGATGTCATATAAGTCTTCCTTTCGTTTGTTACTAGTGTGTTCTTCCTCACCTTTCCAGGTTGATGATATCCCTAGTAGACCAATGTCAGAATGAAAAGGACACTGTCAATTAGACAATAAAGATTTGGAAATAATGCACCGCAAATGGATGGGCAAATGGAAGTTTTGATTGCGATATCAGCTTGTAGTTGCAAAATCGATAACGTAGTGGTGGCATAAGAGGGCATAGCTTTTGGTGGGAGAGGGAGAGGGGTAGGGGGAGAGAGAGAGAGCCAGTACCATTGGGTTAAAACTATAAGAATATCTATTGTGAAAATAAGAACGAATGGAGTAATCTAAGAAGCAAAGAAATATAACTAGAAGAATAATATTGAGGCAAGAAAGTCAGACATAGTCCTTGGAATAGCTTATATTTCCTTAATGGAATCCTATGAGATAGATTTTCCAAAACAAATTATCATATTTTTGTGTTCAATGATAAACCATGAACACGCACATGGTTTGAAGCATATTATAGATATGTTTAAGAGAAGGGGAGACAGAGCCATCTACATTTTAATTACCGATCGAGGCTCAAATACTTGGAGATGCACTAACGAACCTGAAACTTTCGATTATTAAGCAGGGAGAGATGATCATTAGGACAAGCCCCAATTCACATAAAGTAGGCGTTGTTTCTCTTTATCCATAGACCAGGGAGTTATTTATATGACCCCCTTTCATTTGTTTCTCGCTTCTTCCTCTTGTTTTGAACCAGTTACTCCATAATTTGTAGAGAGACAAGTATTTGAATAGAAAACTATTACACGTTGATTTATTGGATTTGTGTAGAATTTATAGTACAAAACTTTGTCATATAAGATAAGTTCATAGCAGATAATGCTAGAATTAAGGAGTGATAATAGCACTACAAAACAAGATAAGTTTATAATAAATATTGCTAGAATCAAGCTGTGATAATAGCATTACAATACAAGGTAAATCACAGCATAGTGCTAGAATTAAGGAAAGATAATTTTATATATTTGAATGGATTTGACTTGGTCTGATATTATCCCTTGGGATTGATTACTGCCTTATCAACTTGATCTCGTGGAAAAGATTGCTTTCATCCAACACACCTCTGAAAGATGGTGGATCTATCAGAGACACCAATCTTGGACCATAGAAGCTCGAAACGAATATGGAAGAGAGGTTTTGTGAGAGCATCAGCTAGCTAATCAAATGTGGATATGTGAGTCATACGAAGAGAGCCATCGTTCACCTTTTGTCGAATAAAATAATAGTCAAGAGCAACATGCTTCATTTTAGAGTGAAAAATTGGATTGACATAGATGTATGTTGCTTCAAGATTATCAAAATAAATGATTAGTGAACGAGAAGAAGAAATACCAAGTTCCAACAATAAAGACTCAACCATGCAACCTCAACGGCAACATTGGCAATAGCTTGGTATTCAGCCTCGATTGAGGATCGGCCAATAGATGTTTGCTTCCTAGAACTCTATGAGATTAGGTTGACATCAAGATAAATTAGATATATAACCAGAGATTGAAGTACGATCATCAAAATTTTCAACTCAATCTGAGTTAGCATAAGCTTAAAGGTTGAGAGATGAGTTGCATTAAGATATCCATCATGAAATAAAGTTCCTTTAAGTACTTAAGTAGATGTTTAAGAACTGTCATATGAACTGAGGTTGGTCAGTGCATAAACTGAGACAACTTGTTGACAATAAAAGCAACATTAGGCCATGTAAGAGATAAATATTGAAGAGAGCCAACTAGTTGTCTACACTCAATTGCATCAATAGATGAGAAGCCATCGAACAAAGAAAGAGACATTGAGGTAGCCAAGAGAGTGGAGACTGCTTTGGCACTAAGCATGTTGGATTGCTCTAATAAGTCTGGGATATATTTGTGTCGAGAAAGGAGACCATTAGTAGTTGATGTGACTTAGACACCAAGAAAATAATCAAGTTGACCCAAATCCTTGATAGAAAATCTCCTAGAAAGAGAGTCAATAAACTTAGACATAAAGTGAGAGTCATTGCCAGTAAGTATCAAGTCATCAATAGGGGCATTGATAAGGGCCAGTTCATTCAAAATAGATTTGAGAATCTGTAAATACTCTAAGATAGATATAGAACCATGAGTTATTTTGGAGAATTTATCCTTCAAGTTCATGATTCGTGATCTAAATTTGTTAGCATAGAGACGAGCTTACTTATCCCAGACTTTTGTAAGGTAGAAGCTGAAGCAATCAAGGGAAGAATAGTTTTTGATATAGATGCAAAGATGGCATTGAGGAGTTGATCTTATCTTACCTAATGTGTATGTGCTGCATTGGATACAAGAGCATTGTTCTGAGTAATAGTTAGCAATGGACATGATAGTGTCCCATCAACATATCCAAGTAGATTATAGCCCATCAATAATGAATGAATTGAGCTTTCCATGATGGAAAGTTTGAAGAACTTAGTTTGAGTGGCAGCTGTACTCCGGGGTTGATAGTGATAAGAGTCATTTAGGAGGTCATCGATATTGCAGTGGTGGTGCTTTCATAGATTTCTTTAGCCATGATAAGTGGAAAGGAAAAAGAAAAGGTTCTTGTGAAGCTATGGCTCTGATACTATAAAGAGACAAGTATTTGAATAGAAAACTATCACACAATGATTTATTGGATTTGTATAGAATTTATAGTATAAGGCTTTGCTATACAAGGTAAGTTCATAGCAGATAGTGCTAGAATCAAGGAGTGATTATAGCACTACAATACAAGATAAATTCATAATAAATATTATTAGAATCATACTGTAATAATAGCACTACAATACAAGATAAGTCACGGCAAATAGTGCTAGAATCAAGGAATGATAGTTTTACATATTTGAATGGATTTGACTTGATTTGGCATTATCTCTTGGAATCGATTACAGCCTTATTAGCTTGATCTTGTAGAGAAGATTGCTTTTCTTTAATAATTTGGATGTTGGAATTCATGGTGATTCTATCAGATAGCAAAAAGATGTTAAAGTTATGATAAAATGGTACAGATAGGCTTATGCATTGCAATATTGATGTAGAGGTGCAAAAATAATAATTAACAAAGGCTTTGCAAATTTTATCAACTATATAGAGATTTTGTATCATAGCAAAAATTGATAATCATGTTTTAGCCTTTAGCTTAAAAAATAAAATAAAGGAATAAAAACAAGCATTGTGATAGGAGAATTGACGAAGGATGTGCTTTTTTTGTTAAAATATAATTCAATAAATTTTTTCTATCACTACAAGAAAAGTATAGTTTTAGAGATGATTTATCTGAGATGGTTAAAAAGTAGTCTCAGAAATCTATTTTCATCAACAACATTGAGATGATATAGAGATGACACGGTCAATTGAGACGGCTTAGAGATGGTGATTAAAATTTTTTTATTTTAATTGAGTATTAGAGACAGCATAGAGATAGATCGGAGACGGCTAGACTTTCTAAGAAGGCATAGCGACGAGAGATTTAAAAAATAAATAACCTTTTAGAGATGGCACAACGATGGCTAATTAAAAATTAATTAATACTCTCCAATGATGGCTTTTTTAATTAATTAATACCTCTTTTGCGATAGCTTTTTCCATCACTGTTTCTCCTTTATACTGATGGCCCGACGATGATTAAATTAAAAATTAATTAATATCTTTCAGAGATTTCTTAGCCATCTCTAATAGAAATCAGTAGCGATGGCTCGAGCCATCTTCAATACCCATCTCAAATAGCCCACCCAACTATATTATAAGCAACCCAGCAACACGTCGAACGTCGAATCTACTTCTTGAAGCTTCTGGAGGCTTTGAGGCATCTCCGACGACTCGTTGTCAGCCATGCCGTGAAGGATACGGCTCGTTTGGGAGGTGACAGACCAAGCGCTGGCGACTGTGGCGAGGGGTCACGCCCCGAACCCAACACCCGGGTCGGATACGTGATGGCCGCACACTCCTTAGAGCAAGCCCTAAAGAATATGCAAGGCCAAAAATAAATATTACAACCTTAACATCCATAACAATTAATTTCAACAATAATTCATAAAATTTTGTATAATTACAATTAACATTCCTTCAATCCTCAGATCAAGTATCAACGGTACTCTATCTATGCATCCGCTCACTCACAAATCCATACCATAGCCAACCATGGACATCTTGTAACTCTGAGAAGAAAAGAAAGATGAAGGGGTGTGAGCTTTACAGCCCAGTAAGAATTCCCATATCACACTGATATAGTAATATAGTCTGAAAATAAGGATAAGCAATAAAATATAAAATCTCATGTTCAATGTCCAAAATAATGCAAACATTCATAAATTTTCTGTCTTGTCAAAATAGATGCATCATCATATGTTAACAGGTAAAATACTTTTGTTCAACAATTATTTCATATCTTATCTTTCATTTCTCCTTTCATAATCACATGATTTTTAACAGTTTCCTTCTGGCTCTGGACTATCCAAGTCTATACCTCAGTCATCATCCGGATCGAATCCATTTAAAAAGTCTTTCAAGACTGTCCCAGGATGAGCTCCTGGCCGGCTGTCCCACGTACCAAAGCCCGTGAGAGGCTGTCCCAGGCATAAGCTCCTGGCGGGCTGTCCCAGGCATGAGCTCCTGGCCGGCTGATCCACCTGTAAGCCAGTGGGGGCTGTCCCAGGCATAAGCTCCTGGCGGGCTGTCCCAGGCATAAGCTCCTGGCCGGCTGTTCCACATGACAAGGCTAGTCCATACCATATATCTCTTTCTTTTCATTTAATCATTATGTGTTGATTTCATCAATCAATTCTGTCTTGCATTATGATCAATTCAGATATGTCATATCCATATAATCATGCCATCAATCTCTGATACATATATATTGACATAACATACTCATGCTCAAAATCAAATAACAGTATCTCAGATATAATAAATTCATCGATTTCAAATCCGACGATGCAAAACCAACGATGCAAGACCAATAGTAAAATAGCATATATAATAGTGATCATGTACAGGGATTCTTACCTTTATCGGTGACTGATCCAAACACAGAAATCAATGTTCTTCTTTGATTTATGAATTTCTCTAACAAGATATTCCACTCGATATCATATGCAGACAATCATCTCTTCATAACCCTGATCAATATAAAAATCACATATATGGAGAAAATTACCGATAATCGATCTGATAACACAAATCTAGGATCTCTCTTAGGATTAACCAAAATTAGGATTTACCTAAGTATCTGGATCCTCCACTGATCCATAAGACTTCTAGAGAGAGAAAATCCATGAAGAGAGAGAAAATTCTAGAGAGAGAAAGTAGAGAGAGAAAGTGGAGAGAGAAACTTTCGTATCCTTTCGATGAGGCACTCATGATCGAGATCATCAGAGGTCCTATCAGGGTAACTCAATATGAATCAAGTGTTACAAATTTTGAATAGGATCGAACTGGGATCAGATCTACTGCATGAATTTCGGAGCAACCTCAGATCATCTTATTTTCATCTTCAAGTTTATTCTAGGATTCATGATGCAATCAGAGAGAAAGAAAAGATCCTAGAGAGACAAAATCCGTAAAGAGAGAGAAAAGTCTAGAGAGAGAATCTAGAGAGAGAAAATATAGAGAGAAGGTAGAGAGAGGAGAGAGAAAAGAGAGAGAAAGAAGAGAGAAAGGAGAGAGAGGAAAATTCTCTCCTTCTTCTTCTTTTTTATTTTATTTTATTTTATTTTTATTTTTATTTTTTTCTCTTTCTCTTTTTCCTTTTTTTTTCTTTTCTTTTTCTTTTTCCTTTTTCTTTTCTTTTTCTTTTTCCTTTTTCTTTTCTTTTTCTTTCTTCTTCTTCTTCCTTTCTTCTTTTCTTCCCGCGGCCTCCCTTGGCTGAAACAGGGGAGGACCGTGAGGTCCCCCCCGGTGGCTCGGGCTCCGGCAGCTTGGCCGGAGATCCGACAACAGCGGCGATGGGGTTCGGCCGGCGGCGAAGAGGAGAACGGCGGCAAAAACAAAGAAAAAAAATCAGAAAACAGGGGATCCGTCCCCTTTCTTCGTGATTTCCGGCCATTGGCCGATCGCCGGCGGTCAAAATTTTCAGGGAAGGAAGAGAGGGAGATGGGGGTTCGGTCTCGGGAATGGGACGCCGCAACCGGCGGCGCCGGTGGCCGGAAAAGAGAGGGAAGAGTTCGGCCGAAACAGAGCAAAAACAGGGTCATTTTATTCATGAATTTTCCGGCGATCCTGACGGCCGGCGAGGGTGCACGAAGCCGTGGAAAAGATGGGAAGGAAGAGAGGAAAGAGGAGAAGGGCTTACCTCCGACTCCGGTGAGGTCTCCGACGAGTATTTGAGATGAACACGATGAGGACATCCGCGGCTTCAACGAAAAAATTCGAGAAAAATAAAAGAAAAATCCGGTGCTCGTCGTGACCAACCTTAGAGGGAAGGAGAGGGGGGTTTTATAGGATGTAGGGGAGGTCGAATCCGCCTCGGATTCAACCTCTCCACCGGTGATTTGGGTGGAAGAAGACTCCCAGCGGGAGTCTTCTTCATCATTTTTTTTTTTTTTTTTTTTTTTTTTTTTTTTTTTTGTAATGTTTTGGGCTTTTTGGGCTGATTTGGGCCGGGGTGTTACAGGAATGCAGTGGAAATGCACGATCCTCTTTAGGGGCTCATCACCGGCCATGCCACGAAG